>NC_056735.1:1249760427-1249892927 GCF_019279795.1 Protopterus annectens | reverse complement strand
TTGACACCATTCCCCACTCAGGTATTATTTCTACACTCACCAGCCAGTACATACACCCATACATCACAGGTTGGTTTGCCAACAGGCTTACACACAGAACCCACATGGTAAGCCTAGCAGTCTCCAGGTCCAACTCTTGACCAGTCACAATTGGTGTCCCACAGGACTCAGTCCTGGGACCCCTACTGTTTGCCATATACTTCTCAGAGGTACGGGTTAACACAGGTGGACTACAGCAGACCGTGTTTGGCAATTACTGCAAATAGGGAGCCATAACTGACAGTCCAGCTGTCACAGACATCCTTCAAGGGGCCTCACATAGACCAACACAGGGTGTCAGAGTCATGGCCTCCAGCTAAGGGCCACATACTGAATGGTCATTCCATTTTGGGAAACTACACACACACACACACACACACACACACACACACACACACACACACACACACACACACACACACACACACACACACACACACACACACACACACACACACACACACACACACACACACACATATTAGCACATGAGTGGCAGACACTATAATTCAGATGACGTAATGGGTATGTGGGGACTACATTAGATAGTGATTTCTCCTTTGACAATCATATCTGCGAAGTAGTTAGGACATCCGTCTATGTAGGCCATCTGATTACTTAAGGGTTCGCATCTAAACAGACTGAGGTTATTGTGCCCCTTTACTCATCACTCATCAATCCCATCATCGAGTATGATAACCCATTTTGGATGTACCTCAGAAGGCACATCCAACAGCTGGAAGGGCCACGAACGTACCTCGCCAAGAGAAATAATGCCCTCAGACATGTGTCCTATGCTGCCAGACTGCATAAACTCTTGCATTACTCAGTGGCATCTCGTTTACTCAGAGATGATATTTGCTGGCCAACAAAGCCATGTCCAAGTCAGGCTTAATGTTTATGCTTCGCCTATGGGAATCCATGTCACAGTGAGCCACAGACTGTAATGAGCTACACCTTGCCACAACCATAACTGCAAGATGCTGGAGTGATAGATTTCTGTCACAGGTACTCCCCATGCTTTGGAACTACATCCCTGATTACATTATACAGAGCCCCTCACTAGCAATCCAGGGAATCCTTGCAGAGTGGGTAGGGAACAGTGGATACACCCCAGGGACCCTGCAATTGGCTTTGCTCCACAGAGGGACAGTTAGTTAATCAATGGGGTGGCAACAGCAGACACATTTTGGCTAGGCTTATGAATGGTCTTGGGCAGTTAAGCAAGTACCTACCTATGTACCTATGAACCTATGCATACAGTATCGACACATACTGATAGCTTTATTTACTGTACAGGTATTGACTTATCTTGTGCCAATGGCAGTTGTGTGTATGATAGTTGAGGGCTGCCTATGTAGGAAGCACACAGTAGACCACCTATACATGACAATTTACAGGTGGTCATGTATGTGTGCCATCCACGTTTACTGTGTGTGCAGGTGGAGAAGGGTGTCAGTCCTTAGGTGCCTACACTGTGAGTGTGTGTGCTATACGTTCCCTCTTTGCCAAGGCATGGGCATACTGGGCATGCCTCTAGCTGCCTACTGGGGCTGGCACAGGGTGTTCTTGGTCTGAGTCCCTCTGTGCCTGTGGGGCCCTTGGCAATGGTGGTGGGCTGTGAGGGCCTTCACCATTCTGTCCCTGCTGCAGCTGTTTCCACAGGATCATATATGTAATTAAACTGTTGTTTCCTGTTGGAGCTTTTCTCCCCGGACCTCCACTGAAAATGGGCCCCAAAGCCCAGTGGACCTCCCCGGTAATCAAACTGAAATAAATAAATAATATTGTGTAGCATGGCACATACTATGAAGATGTGGGCACACATGCCTGGAGAGTACTGCAAGGCTCCACTAGATATGTCCAAGCAACTGAACCATGATTTCAGCATCTCAAACACATGCTCTATGATGATTCTTGTTTGTGCGTGTGCCTCATTATGGCATTTTTGCATGGGTGTGTGTGCATTTCTGATGGGAGTCATCATCCACGATTCCAGTGCATAGCCAGCATCCCCCACCAGGTGGCCATATGGGATGTCCCCCCTGGCAAATACCTGATACAGCTGTGAGGCATGCCAGATGTGGGAGTCGTGATAGCTTCCAGGGCTGCCAGCACACACATCCATGATAATGCCCTGGGTATTGCACACAACCTGGCAGTTGATGGAGGGGTATGCCTTGCGGTTTATGTAGCGCCTACCCTGCTCACCGGGTGTTGACTTGATGTGTATGTGCGTGCAGTCTATTGCACCCAGTACCTCAGGGTAGTCTGCCACACGGTGGAAGAGACACATATTACTGGCCAACTCCTCCTGCGTTCAGGGGAAGTATATGTGTTCATTGGTATGTGGTAACATGGCATCCAGGAACTGGTGGAGTACCCTGGATGCGAATGCCTGTGAGATCCCCATGATATCCCCAGTTGGCCTTTGAAAAGTACCTGTGGCTAGTATTCTCAAGCTTACACATACCTTCATGTCCACTGGGATGGGTTCCCCTCTGTTATTTCTGGCTCTGAGGCATGGCCGGCACAGCTCAACAAGTTGCTGTATGGTGTCCCTGTCCACCCTGTAACACTCTACTATCTCCAGATCATATAGCCCCTGGCAGGTTACCCTGGGTCTGAACACTTTTCTCCTCCTCCGGTGCCTGAGATGGGTATCAGCATCATCCTCCACACCACCTTCAGTCTCCAACACATGCTGGTGGATCAAAGCTTTGGTAGCCCCTAACATGTACATATTAAAAGTTCCCCTTCTGTATACACCAGTGGTGCAGAGTGTCTGGGAATACACAAGTGTGTGTGAGGTGCTTTCACACTTTATACTACTGTGCTATGGATGCTGCTGGTGTAATTGGGTGTGTATGTGCAATTCCAGCTGCAGGGTATCTTAATTATGGGTTTTACAGCAGGTACTGCTATTGTGGGGCCTTTGGTGGTGAATTACGCTTGGCTGCCGTGATTCATCTATTGCCCTTTGCTTCACTTTTCAACCCGATCAACCCGATTCCCCTCCCATTGTCAGGTATGCATCCAGCTGCCAGCTTTCTTGTTTTGTACTATCCCAACCCAGGATTGTGCAGCAAAATGTGTTATGTAGCTGATCTACTGCAAGTTTGCTTTGTTCTGCTGTGACAGTTCTCTTTTCTTTTCAGTACAGCACCGCCCCTTTCCTGTTCTGCAGGTAGCTGCTAGCAGCCTTGTTAGCTGTTGTCAATGGCCCACTGTGGGTTCCTAGGTATTAATTACTCATTTGTACTCCAATTACCATGCTGCAGCATTTCCTTATTTTCTTCCCGTATCCTTCCTGTTTCAGCTCTGGTGCGTGCCGTGCACAGCCATTTACCGGGTTTCTAGCGTGTTTTCATCTGCATTCACATGCACCTTCAGTTACCTTGTGTACTCTCAGCTAAACAAAGCTATGGCTACTTCAAAACACCCTATCCTGCGGCTTTGCTTAGCAGCAGGCAAACTGGATTAGCAATGCTCCAATGTGCTTACAGCCAAGGTGGCGTACCCCTCTCTTGATGTCATCTTTATCTCCAGGCCACACCTCGGTGTTGTACCACTACACTGTGAGGTACATCCTTACACTGGCAGGGATTTTGTGATTCAGTATTACTTGTCTCATTTGCATGGCATTGACTACTAATTCCTAGTTACCATGCAGAACACCGTCACAGCCCCTTAGCAACCCTTGCACCATGGTGTGGTGTAGCATGCGTGCCATTGATTATATTGGGGAATTCATGAAATGTGTTACATTGCAGTTTTATTACATATAAATATATTTTCATTGTGATCCCATTTGCACACCGATGCACTGCGATTTTACTTCACGTTAGTGTGGGCATAACATTAAATGTTCTTTTTTATATGTTGTGCATGTTTTTTTATGCCAATGGCTATATATATTTAGCCATTGGCATATATTAGCAGTATAATACGTGAGTTTGGCCCGCTGTCTTGGCTCCGATATTATATTTGAAAAAATGTAAACCATTTTTTTTCGGTTTACATTTCTGCATGCTTACACTACGCATGCACTACTTCCTGAATCGCTATATACCTTCATTTGCATGCTACACTGCTGTGCATGGGGTAATTAGCATACATGCACCAGGAGCTGTGCGGCCGTGGCGTACGCAGGTAGTGCACATGAAAACAGCTCTTACCTGAATCGCTCGGCAGCCATATTTGGTGTTAGATCGCCAACGCTATGCCTGTGCCTGGCACAAGCTTCTTGAATCCTGGGGACAGTCTTTATGTCCTAAGCCAGATAATTTAATTTCAAACTATCTTCAAGTTTTGAGATTAACCTTTTCTCTTCCAGTATCCTCTGTTAAAACATATACATTTAAACAGTTACAATAATACATGTATATTTCTTTTTCTGGCCCGCGGGGCACACTGTTGGTGCATTTTTAACACAAGCAGCTTTACAAATACACTTTTCAACACAAGCATCTGTACAAATCAGTTTGATATACAAATGACATATCATTCTTTACAAAATTACAGCTACCTGTGCTGGCATTTGTTACACATCCACTGCCCTACTTCTCCTGGCATAGCTGTCAGTACCTCACATAGTCACATCTAGCATTATTATTATAGTAGAATTTCTATCTTGACTGTCTCTGATTAGTCTCCATTAAAAGTGAATGTGATTTTCAGGAGTTGGAAAAAGAAGCAGAAATTCTTTCTTTGTAATCAAAGACTGGACAGTGCAGTGGTGTAGCGGTTAGCGCTGTCGCCTCACAGCAAGAGTTTCTCCGGTTCAATTCTCTGGTGGGATGCCTTCTGTGTGGAGTCTGCATGTCCTCCCTGCATTTGTGTGGGTTTTCCAGTTTCCTGCCACATTCCAAAAGACATGCAGTAGGTGGAGTGAAGACGCCAGATTGGCCCTAGGTGTGAGTGTGTGCATGTGAGTGTGCAGTGCACCCTCTGAGGAGGGTTGGGCCTCTGGCTAGCGTCCCGACCCCGTAAAACCTGTACCTGCTACAGAATCAATGAGTGCTGAAGGTGGCTTGTTGTCCAGTGTGCTAAATGCATAGGAGCAAATCCAGGATCCGGGAATCAAAGACTAATAAGTAATTGATGAGGTAATATTAATGGAGAATTTCTATATTTCAATAATGTTAAACAAGAATCCATGTAACAATCACTCTTACTGCCCTATAACTTCTATATGAGGTTCTTAACAGTCAGTGCTATCATCTCAACTTGACCATTAGCCTTTACATAGCTCAGAAATAGATGTAACATTGAAAATCTCATTATTCTAGCTTTTTCTAAAAAAAATTCATACTTGCATACTGTGGACTTTTTCCTGAAACATCCATGTCTGGAATATCATGCCTTAAGAATATGGCTTTCAATGCACTGATTGCTGCTCTGCTCATAGGACTTGTTTACCCTCAGTAACTTTGAATAAATCATTCATCAAATATACTGTATATTCTCTTGATACTGAATCATTTCTTTTTAATCTTACCTAATGGTCATCCCAGAACTGAATAACTGATCGTCACTTCTCTTATATTATTAATGTGATTAGCATTACTCATAGCACAGCTTTGAATATCTTTTTTGTTTGTACAGATATTCTCAGCTGACATTTTATATCATATATTTTCTTTGCACTAGATAATAGCTATGTATGGCACAGATATTCTTGCCATCATTTCACTCCTCCAACTGATTTGGCACTATAATTTTGTCTGTTTTGAAGAGTAAGCCTTGTATGAATCTAATTTCATTAAATAAATTGTTTTCTTCTAACTGCCCTCTTATTATTTATTTATTTGCCTTTGTTTATCAGGAAAGTCCAGTTTGACATTGATCCCCTTTCAGTGATGGTCTGGGGTGAAAAGCTCCAGAATTACAATAACACATGACACAGAGTCATAAAAACAGAAACATAAAGTAGTATATGAAACAGAATCATAAAACAAGTGCATAAATCTGTGCCACACATCATGGTATTTTTGTACACTTCTCTAGTATTCAGCTATTGAGTAAAACTGAAGAATATACAAGGAGAATAGCGACCTGTCTAAGGATGTTCATCTCGGGATCATTCTTAGTGCATTTTTGAAACTTGTTCAATATATTTGTGGTCATCAGAAACGCTAGTATTATCCAGTTAACTTACAGTTCACCAGAAAACATATCTTCTTGCTGGTCTGACAATTATGAATGACTCAGAATATCTGCACATGCATTTTCACTGGCTTATAACTCATGCTCAAGTCATACTTCAAGAAACACAACAGGATTTTCTGCAACCTGTGAGGTACCTTGTACAATGAGGTCTTGAGTATAGTTTGTGATGGCTTATTGTCATTTTCCACTAGGACTTATGTCCAATAAATACGTTCATGGAACCTTTTACAACCATATATTATGAGTAACATATATTTTCTCTATTCAATCATGAATGTTCTGACAATCAGTAAAGCCTTTTCTTGACACAAAGGCAACTGGTGTATTTTCTTCACTGCAATGGTTCCATTATGGCTCGCTTCTACCTGTAATATGACTGTCATAGTCATATCAAAACATTTCAGTTTTAATGCTTCTTTCATTAACTTTGAAGTAATTCAAGGCTTGTCTCTTGCTCTCTATTTCAGTACCATTCCATATCTTGTTCCAGTAATTTCCTTAAAGGCACTCCTACTTCTGAAAACTTCCAAAGATGCAGAGTCATATCAAGAAATCTCGGGAATGTTTGTTTGTTTATTGATGGTAGCAATTGTACCACATCTCTGACTTTGTCTTCTGGTTGAAAAATCTCTGAAGTTAAAATAATGCCCATATATCTTAATAATGTAACTGTAATTTTATGCTTTTTTCATTTAGCTGGAGAGTATAGAGTCTGTCTTTTAGTATCTTGATTATCCTTTTACAGTTCTTTGTTTTGGTCACACCACATATTAGAAATCATTAGTTGTGTTGACAGCACCTTCCAGACCCTCAGTAATAGGGCTCATAGGTGAGTACAAGGCTAGCTATCTTTGTAGGCCATTTTAAGACAAGCCAGTTTCTCTTTTGGTGCTCAGATTAATCTATCCTATTTGGTATTAGATTGGCCTCACACATTCCATGGTCAATAATTATGTATTACCCCTAATAAGTATAACTGGGATCATACTGTACATAATTTGTGGGGATCCATGCATGGAATAAAGTATTTAAGAGCTGCCACTATCCATTAGTAGTAGTACAGGGACATTCCTGAGGTAAAATTTCTGTTTCCCATCCAAAAATCCAAATTACATTTGAATATGGAAAGGGGTGAGCTTTGTTTTACATGGGTGGAGAGTTTGTTCCAGAGCAGTGGTATCCTCTGCAATATATACCTGTCCCTCCAAACCATTCTGTTGATTTTGTGAAAGAGGTTTAGATCTCTAGACCGAGTATTTCTGATTTCATTTGACTTGCTGATGTGCAGTAAATCCATCGGTACTGGGTCGGAGGATGGCTTTTGTGCCAGTCACAGGTCACCATTTAGCAGTCTGTAGGTTACTGAGTTGTTGTTGTTGTTGTGCCTTTCAGCTTTTCCCGGTTAGGGGTCACCACAGCGGAACTCCGGTCCGCTAATGAATGGCAGCTGATTTTTACGTGCCAAGTTGCCAGCCCTGACGCACAACCTTCAATGAAGGGATGCCCGTTTATGCATGTCTCCACGCAGAAGACGCTCTATACCTGAGAATCGAACCAGACAGCATCTTGTTGTGAGGCGACAACACTACCGCAGCACCACCAGGTTACTGAGTATAGTGACATATTTATATCATCTGCATAACACCTTCAACTTTATGGCTTTGATGGCTACTAAACCAAGCCTTTGGGTAACAGTCATGACAAATCACCTGTCAGAGTCATTGCTGCCTTTAGAGTAGACAATACTTCTATATATCTGAACTAGATGAAATAAAGTAGCTACAGAGTCAAGGCTATGGATAGCAAACTGCTTGTCAGAGCCATTACCACCCTCTGAATTAAAAGCCTGTTCCATACATTGCCTCTAATTTGGAGCAAAAGAGGTGGTTCCATCTTTTAGAACTTCTTCTAAAGCTAAATTACTTTGGCTCTCAGTATTGCCTTTGTGAATCAACCTCTCTTTAAATCACCTATTTTTTTCTGGCATTCAGTGTTAGAGATAGTCAGTATGCTAGTGTTAACTAGTTACCCTTAATAGTACTCCATTTTTTACTTATAACTGTGCACATTAGAGTAGTACAAATGCATGTTACTTGCTGTAGGTTTGTGAAAAATGTGAGTCTCTGAAGATGAGTTTGTATGACTTTTTTTTTTGCTTCCCAAGACTTTGCATGATGGCTGAACTACTAGCATCCAATCAGCCCTTTCATTCTGACAGTCATTCTTGGAGTAGGCAAGAGCTCTATCACCTTTCATTACTGCCTGGTAATCCCAACTAGCTAGAATTGGGTGGAGGGGAGTGGGCCAGCTTGCTCATCTGGGGGGGGGGCGTAGTCTAATCTTTACCTCTAGTAGCACCCCCTCTGTGGCTCCTGGAAACTCTGCCATTGCTGTCTTCTGAAGGGAAGCATGTCTCTGCAGGCTGAGCTCTTCTCAGCTGAATGGAGAGATAGTGCAGGCTCAGCAGGCTGGAACTCCACTGAGTAACATCTAGTGATCTCACTAGGTGTCACCCTACCCAGAGTAACCTCCTTCTACACAGGATAGCAAGCTGACAGAGGCCGTTCACTCCCATCCTCTCTGGTAAGCTCCTAAAGGTGCCCAAGCTGCTATGTATACTCAGGTCATCTGCAGTACAATCATAGTATTATCTTTTTATGCCACCGAGCTGGCTGCCAGTTTATGTGTATTAGTAATAAAGGAGGTAGGCATAGTGAGAGATGAAGCTCTTACATAACATTGCCATGAATAAGGAATGTAGAAAGGAGATAAAAGGTTAGGAAAATATGGGCCTGTAACATGTGTTGGTCAGAACTGTAAAAAGGGAATCTGACCTCAACAAAACTCCTGTTTTGATCCCCTAACCATATGCATTTAATAAATACAAAGTCTGACAGTTTAAAAGTTGTCATTAAGTGATCATAAACACAACTGATTATTACACAGTTTGTAAACTAGCTATCAAATTCCTGTTTTTTAAGTAGTTATCTCTGAAATAAAACAGAGACTTGACAGATTATGTTCATAGGTAGGTACTAGGCTATTGGCCCTAGGGCCTATATAAGCCTAGCCAAAAAGGTACCCTGGCTTTTGCCACCCAAGAAAATTATTTTCCTGTGCCCCTGTCGAGCAGAGCCACAGAAGTGATCCCCGGGGTGAATTTCCTATTTCCCATCCAATCATCAAGATTTTTCTTGAAGAGTGCTAATGAGGAGCTCTGTTTGACATAGATAGGTAGTCTGTTCCAGAGTATGGGAAGTCTCTAGGACAGGAATCTAGCATGTTCTGTTTATTGTGGTGACAAGGTTTAGGTCCCTACAGCGTGTAGCTGTGAGGGATTGAGATTTATTTAAGTGGAGCATGTCCAACGGCTCTGGGTTTGACATAGCTTTGTATGTTAGGCAGAGATCGCCTCTGAATAGGCGATATGCGATGGGGGTAAAGCTGGAGGTTTTTGAGACAGTCTGCATAGGGCATCTGTTTAAGGCCAGTAATCTTCTTTGTAAGGTATTTCTGTGGCCTCTCCAGTTGTTGTAGATGTCTTGTGAGGTACATACTAAAAGGGGCGCTGTACTCTATAATGGGTCTAATGAGTGATGATTAGAGGGGAACAATGACCTATTTTTTTCTGGATGAAAAACCTTTTGTGATGAGGTGTGCCACATAGAAGGATTTCCTGACCACTGTGACGATGTGATTATCAAAGGACAGACTACTGTCCACCTGTGTCCCAAGGTCTCTTATCGCACTTTCGGTGTTAAGTAGACTACCACCTATGTGGTAGTTTGTGGGTACAGAGTTTTTACCAAAGGGGATGACAATGCACTTTTTGGCATTGAGCTTCAGGCCATGGCTTTGACACCAGGCATCTGTCTCAGTGAGGCCCTTTTGTAGGATGTCCACATCATGAGGAGTTTCAGTTATGGGTCCTAGTTTGGAGTCATCTGCAAACATCGTTAGCCAAAGACATTATGTGTTAGCCTGTACTTCAGAGAAGTAGATACCAAACAGGAGAGGACCCAGGACTGAACCCTGTTGTACTCCACTTGTCACTGATCTGAAGTCGAATTTGGAGTCTTCTACTTTCACAGTGTGGGTTCTGTCCATGAGCCAATTGGCAACCCATCTTGTGACATAGGGATTTATACCTAGTTTATCTATAATTCCAGAGTGGGGGATGGTGTCGAAAGCCTTGGCAAGATCTAGATAGGCTGTGTGAACCACCTTACCCTCATCTATGTCTTTGGTGACTGCTTCAAAGAAGTCTATCAGGTTTAGGAGACATGATCTGCCTTTTACAAACCCGAACTGGGTGGGGTCCAGAGTTTGGAGATTACCAATGTCTTTGTTTATGAGTTCCATGATGATACATTCCATAGCCTTGCAGACCAGGCTCATCAGGCTAATGGCGCGGTAGTTCCTGGGGTCCGTCGTGGCTCCCCCTTTGTGGAGTGGGATAACCATCACGGTGCACCATTCAGTGGGCACAAAGCCTGAGGTGAGACTATGATTGAACATGGTACTTAGGTGGTGTGCCAGTTTGTTCTGTAGTTCATGTAGAATGCAGCCTGGGATATTGTCAGGTCCCATGGATGCTGTGTTCTTGGCTTTGTAGAGTGTCTTTTTTACCTGTGCAGCCGTGATTACAGGAACTTTGCATTCTTCCAGTATAGAGATGGGCCATCTAGGGGGTGAGAGGTGGGGTAAAGTTAGCACTGAACCTATCTGCCAGGATGTTGGCAATATCAGTTTGTTCTGTATATTTAGTGCCGTTGTGCTGTAACTCAGAGCAGATCTGAGTGTTGCCATTGAGATTCTTGACATAGCTATAGAATGCTTTGTGTTTGTCTTTAGAGTCAATAGCAATTTTGTTTTCATAACTAGCTTTGGAGGATTTTATGAGGGATCTCAGCTTCTTACTGAGGCTGACCAGGGTGCTCATCCAGTCATGGGATTTTACTCTTTTTTGCAATAGTTTCTTTCTTTTGTTGTAGAGTTTGTTTATGGCAGAGGACCACTAGATTGGCTTCCTTTTTTGGAGGATAGTATCTTGATTCTGTTAGGGATAGCACAATCCATGCACTCGTGTAAGTGCTTATAAAGTGCATTTGTGTAGGATTCAGCAGTCGTACCTCTATTGTCCTTCTGCATGGGTGTCATGAAGTTTGCCACTTCTGTCTTAAGAAGTGTGAAGTTGGCTTTGGAGAAGTTTTTTATGGTGGTTTCCCTAATGGGGAGTGGGGGGGGGGGTGGCATGTGGATGTCTAGGGTGATTAGCTTGTGGTCGGATCTGACCAACAAGGAATTGACTTCTGGTGTGGAACACCGGTCGCCCTTGTTGGTAATGACCAGGTCTAGGATTTTGCTGCCCTTGGTGGGGGTGTGAATAAGTTGATCCAAAGCGTTGGAATTTATGAATTCCAGAAAACGTTGAGCAAAAGAGTTGGTACATGAGTAGTTTTCCCAGTTAATGGTGGGGTAGTTGGAATCACCCATTATTAGGGTGTTGGGCTGTACCCTAATATTTTCCAGTGTATCAAGAAATGAGGAGTGGGAATCCTGGGGCATGATGGGAGGTCTGTAGCAGGCTACAGTTTGGATTGCAGTCTTGCCCTATGTTAGTTGCACTTGGATAATCTCGGATGCATTATGCTGTGCAACTAGCCTGGAGGTGTGGATATCCATAATGAATATGGACACGCCTCCACCTTTTGTGCTTCGGTCTGGGTTAGGTGGCCGAAAGGTGTGGTATGAATTATAGCCTAGTAATGCAGGGGTGATCTCTGGAGCTTTGAACCAGGTCTCTGTCACTGCACAGATGTCGATGTTCTCCATTTTAAGGAGTGCCTCGAGTGAGTGCATTTTGAGGTTTAGACTTCTAGCATTACCCTCAGATTTTGCTTGCTTGTACCTGTTACGGTGATGAATTTGTCATTTGAACCTTGCCTAAAAAAGGCACTATAGGGGTGGCAAGAGCCTTAGCCAGTATCAGTATGTATAATATAATCATTTATTAGACTGTCAAACTTACATTTTTTAGGTAATCATTATTGGTTAATGACACCTTATAAGCTGTCAGCCTTTTTCTTTTAAAGATTCAATACCCCTCTTCATGTTGGTACCTGTGACAAGTGCCCTGTTCACCCCACCCCACCCTTCCCATGGCAATGTTACTGGTTTCAAGTGGTATTCTCTTAAGTTGATTACGCTGTGGGCATGTTTTTGGCTTTATGATCTGCTCCTAAGTTTGTGGTTAAATGTTGAGTAACATGATTTTTCATTTGTGAGGTGAGCTGAAAAGTAGAAACTTGGGGATCTGTCACTTACCTTTGTATTTGTTTTTACTGATATTTAATTGACTCTAGGTAGTGGATTTAATTCTTCTGGTGGTTGTATGCCATAATAATAATTTGTCTAGGATTCAGTAGACATCCTTGCGCATTATGTATGGCAAACATTAAATGTGTGTTGCTTAGTTTGTTGTTCAGGGTCATCCGCTGAAGCTTCATGAGTATGAAACAGTGACTCATACTTGATTTTTCACTAACTGAATTTTTTATTGTAAGAAGAGGGCAAGTAGATTTGCTTTTTAGGATTTTTCAATGGTCATGATACCATGTAATAGTTTTGGCAGAACTAATGCGTCTGCAGTTTTGTATTGCAATCAGGTAGCATATATTCATTGTGTGTAATGGCCATAATTTTCTGTGCTATTATCCAACATTATGAAATAAGAGATGACACATGACAGCTGAAATGTTTCAGTAACATAAGCTTTACTTTCAGACTATGCAGTAATGTAAAGGAAAGAAGACCATGTGACATTTATTCAAGACCTGCATGGCACTAAAGGCGATAATTATTTAAAAGCGTATAAACTTAAGTTACAGAGGTACTGCTGGTGGAATGGTATGGTCCATTATCCCCAGACATATCAAGGCAAGAGAAGTAAAGAATGAACAACAGAATAAAGGAGCAAGGGTGGGTGGAAGGGGGTTATATTCATAGGGGATCAGAATCTAATACATTCATAGGTTCATAGGTGTTTACTAGTCTAACAACCAGAAGGGCCTTTTTAAACCTAGCCATGCATCCCAAATCTCTGACAAGTTCTGATACCCTTGATAAGTGTAAGCAGGGGGTTGGGAGATGAACCATTTACAGGTTACCTGTGTCCATTAGAGACATAGGTGTCAAACCAAGGATGAATTTCTGGTTTCCCATCCAATTGTCCAAGTTGCACTTAAAATTAGGTTAAGGAAGAACTCTGATTCACATGGATGGGGAGCCTGTTCCATAGACACGGTAGTCTCTGGGATACATACCTATCTCTCCAGCAGGACCTATATCTATCACAGGCAAGGAACAAATGGTAAAATTCCAAACTCCAGGATAGAGAGGAAGGGACACTGATTGAGGTCTTGGACAAAAAGGTTTCAGGTAAATGATGGAAGACTGTACCAGAAAGAATAGAATTCTGAATGTTATTCTAAACAAGGTGGAAGGAATCATGGATGTCCAGCTAAAGGCACTATTAGTCAACAGTGGTAATACTGCTGCTGTGTGCAGAGTTGAAGAAAGGATAAGAGAACAGAAAAAAAGGCAATGATGTTAGTTTAAGGTAATAGATTCTGCTAAACTGAAGGAGAGGGTTGTAGGTGACTTCAAGCTCTGGGGCAGAGAGAGAGAAAGAAAGCAATCTTTGAGAACTGGTCAAGGATGGAGTACTGTAGGTTACGGTCAAGTGTGATACAAAAAGTCAAAAAGAGGAGAATGTCAATGTGCCTATATAGGAATGTGAGTCTTGCACTTTAGTTAAAAAAGGCCATACAGGATGTAAAAGGGAAGGGGTGGAGAAAAAAAAGGAGACATAGTACAAGGAGGCAAGCAGAACCACAACACAGAAGGTGAGAGGACTAAATGTGCAAGATGAAAGGGAGTTGGGAAAAGGGAGCAAGAGGGGAAGAAAGGCTTTTTTGGGTATATATCATAAAGGATGATAAAAGTGAAAGACCTGGCCAGGATTACCAAGGATGGGAGGGAGGTCATTGATCAGTTAGAAAAAAAAAACAGAGGTATTGAAGGGAAAACCTCAAATTTATTCTTCAGGAAACAAAGTAAGGGAGGGTGCCATGCCAAGATAATGGTAAGACAGACTGGAAAGAATAGTAGACAGGCAGTACCTGAGGATTGTAAGACAAAAGCTGTGGTAGCCTTGTGCAATGCAGAAATTCAGGAAAAATCTGGGGAACTACAGGCCTGCTAAGTAACATTGACAGGGACAGTCATGGAAAGAACTGTGAGGAAAAATGGTTGCTTTTTTAGAGGACAATGATTGCTAGGATAACAACTGACATATTTATGGGAAGATAAATCTCAGATCTGACAGTTAAATATGATGTCATTTTATCACTGGGTTAAAGGAGAAGCTGACAAGTAAGTATCAGTAAATGTAGTTTAGAAAGAGTTCACTGAGGCCTTTGTGCTGCACCTGCGCAGGCAGCTGCTGGGAAAATCAGAAAGACTGGGATAGAATAAAGTACAAGAAACTTAGTAGATGGTTGAAGGGACAATCACAGAGGCTTGAGTGAAATGAATGCTGTTAAGAATAAGGAATATGATGCTGGAGTACATGAGCCAGTCCAGGATCCAGTAGTCTTCAATAAGTTTGTTTCAAATTTATCTGAGGGACTGCAGAACAATATCATCCCCTTGGTTGATGACACAAAGTTAGGTGCAGCAGTGCAAGAATGGAGGAAGATTCTAGTGAAGGACTTGGGAAAGCTGACCTTTCGGGTAGAAAGATGGGATTGGTATACCAGTGCAAACAAATGCAAAGAACTGCACTTGGGCCACAGCAATCTTGGTGTAAAATATCAGCTAAGGAAGCAGAACTGATGGCAGGGAAAGGTCTGGGATAGCGATCACATCAAGACTAGACCACCAGAAGCAGTATAAAAAGGCAGTGAGACCAACAAAGGGAATGCTGTGATGTATCCATGGTAAGATAGACTTCAGAAACAGAGAAGTAATGCTATTGCTACCCTACTGGGCTCTTGCTGGACCACACCTTGAGTTATGGGTGTAGTGCTGGAGCCACATAAGAGGAACAGAAAGCTGCTAGAAGAAATGAAGAGGAAAGCTACTAGAATAGTGTTTAGTGGGGGGAATCACCATTCCCTCTTGAGATAGAAGGTTGTAGACCCACAGAATGGACTATAGGAGTGGGTCATGGACATGACAGCTTGGTGAAATCAAAAAGGGAAGGGAGGATGGTGGGGAGATAAAATGACAGGCAAACCTAAAATAAAAGGCAGACTAGATATACTTACTGATTATTTCCACCTTCAAACTAATGTAATGTTACATCATTAATGTCCACAAATAATTTAGAAGGCCAGACGGGATGCTTTATGTGATATATACACATGAACCAAAACAATGTGAGGTCTCTTGAAGATATAATAAAACCAGCAATGAAAAAAAGCTCTGAAAACTGTCCTGGCCATTGGAAAACACGAAGGCAGAGAACACATCTTAAATTAAATAACAAATAATGTTTAATATAAGTTAAGAGCTTTTGTCTCAACAAAGACCTCTTCAGAACAATACAACAAACACTTTCAAAATAATTTATATCCTAAGTTCAAAGTTCATTGGTAGGCCACATGTTTGCTTTTTTAACATCATTTCCTTCAATGTGTACTTGCCTAACACAATTCATTCCAAAGTCCACAAACTGCAAAATAAAAAAAACTAGTGTTTTCCAACAACTAGGACAGTTTTTTGGTTACTGGTAGGTTCTGCAAACATGGGAATGATGAATGGCAGTGTGCTCATTTTCATGCTTCCGACCTTCAATTGAGCAAGCGTCCTTTGCAGCAAATGCCACTGACATGTGGTTGTGTTAGGAATAGAGATCATGGCACAGTGTGGATTAGGAAATTTATCCTTTTCCACATTCTAGTGCAATCTCTGAGTTGGAATATATAGTTTTCAGGGGGTGGGGGGTGCAGCCCCCCACAGGGGGACTTGCCCCCCCCTGCAAAAATGTGAAGTCCATTTTATGACTTACAGTATACCTACTTTAGCAGGTATAAGTGTATGACATTCGATATTTGGTGACAATGGCGAATCTGCTGAATTTGTTCATCAGATTCAACATTGTTATCTAATTAATATACTTGATGTTGCCTTTTGGAGTTAAAAAATTTTTTTATTTTAAACAGCGATATTTTGATAGTAAACCAAGGGTGCACGCAATATACCTTTATAAGAATAACAGACTACCTTTGTGTTAGCAGAGTATAAAATCATGACTTCTGTTGAAGTATGTTTAATTGCCATGCATACTACTGGTAGTGTGGGTATGATATTTGGCTACACATACACGCACACACATATAATATAATGGATTATGATCAGGTTGCCAGTTGTAACTTACTTATTATGTCTTCAAGAAATGGATACCAAGAAATTCACTGGTAGAGCAAAGCTCAAGAGGTCAATCTTGGCATCAATGTCAACAATGCGTACGCAGTTACAACTGGAGATCTACTCATAATTATTTGTAGTGCATAGAGATTTATCTTTTCAAGGTACAACAAATTAGTCAAAAGTAATATGTAAAAAAAAAAAAATATTTTTCTGTTGGGTTTAAAGCAGTGAGAAAGTGGTTGACATTCATACATATTCCGTGTGTAAGGGAAGTTGTTTAAAGTTGTTGTTTAAATTAAAATGTCCTGCGTAGTTTAGAGGACACCAGGTAGAAATGAGCGTTGAAAAAAGGTGCTTCAGCAAAGTATTAGTGTAAGGGTGTGCGCACTTATGCAACCAGCTTATTGTACGTTTTTTTTATTTTTTATATTTTTTCCCCTAACAGATTTGTTTGTTTTTCAATTGAATTGTACAAGTTACTGGTCACATTAAAGGTGGGAAAAGTTTTGAAATGATTTATTATGGTCTAATTTTTTTTATATCACAAAAACTTGGCATTTTAACAGGGGTGTGTACACTTTTTATATCAACTGTATACTACAATAATCTATGAACTTCGCTGACCTATACCGTATTTTACCTATGATTTGTTTCTCCCCTCTCACTGAAAAAAATGCAATACTTCATTCAGTTGTCTTCTTATCATCCAAAAATGAATAAATAATACATTTGAAGTGCAGTGTACATTGGGGAATATGCCATAATCAGCCGATAGCAAAAAATGGTGACAGGAAAAAAATCAGTCAACAGCACGACAAGACAGAGTTGACTTTTTTGTCCGGCACTGCCCTTTAAAAAACATCTGGTTGATGATTTTTGGGCCCAGCTAGATAATAGCAGAAAGGCGGCCCTAGAAGAGGCATTTACCCTCTCCCTGGCAACTTAAAAAAGTGGCAACACTGCCTTACCAATTTCTAGAGGAAATAGAAGGATTTATTCATCCAGTTCAGACACATGTCTGAGGAGATAAGTTGGTCAAGACTGAATGAGTTGTGAATTCAGTGTATGTGACATGTTATATTCAATTACTTTTTAAAGTTCAGCTTTGTGTTGTAGTTTAGTTTTTAAAGTATAATTCTAGTTTTATAGGGGAACAGTATTATTAGTGATGATTGAGATGTCAAAAATCCTTTCTGCAGTTTGCATTCTCTGTGGCAATTTTTTAAATTATAAACATTTGAGCTTATGAAATGCTGGTCATGTGCAATAATTTCTTGCTATTCCAGTTAGTGTTCACTTCTATGCACAACAATGATGTGCGCTTGTGTAATGCTCACAAGTCATAAACGTTTAGTTGCACCAACTGCACCAGACACTTACACCATCATGAAGTTTGGATAGAGTAAATGGTTGTTTTAAACACTGGTTAATTTGGTAAGGAATGTTGGAAAAGCATGTTTTAGAATCAGCTGCTATAATGAGCTGTGTTGTTACAACATCACAATTTATGACACGTCTTACCATGGGAGAGCTAAAAATATGTACTTGTTTATTTATTACATTTGCATTTTGTTGCGCTAGATTTGAATAGTCGGCTCTGTATGGTACTTTTATTAGTGCTGTTATTATTAAGGGGTTGTAGATTGCAAATAATTTTCTAATCTCTAATTTTATAAATTTGTTAATCTGGTCAGGTTGCTGGTAGAAGTCAGTTGGGGTTTCATGCAGTTAATGGCAGATGACAGTTTACATTCTCGTTAACTAAAAAATGAAGTATAATAAGTGGTTGTTTTATAAAAAAATATGCTGATTGTTGAGAAACGCTTGAGATGTTTGATTGCTGACATTTTTCTGGATTGTATTCCTTGATAAGAAAATAGAGCAGAGGTGATAGTATGCTGTGATGATGAGAGTTACTACTGCTATAGATAAGGAGGTGGGATTTATTTTCAACCCAGCCCAGAAGGTCACAAGACCACTTCCTGGCAATATTAGTGTTAAATAGTGTTAAATGTAAATTCTGTGGTGAGGACATGTATCTTGCTGTGTTTGCTATATTTAGTGGCTGTTCACAGTGTTTGAAATCTGCAGTGTAAATGCTTAATATTTTTATGTCATTTTAGCTGACCTCTCTAACCTTCACATTATCTGGTAACCCAGTGGCTGGCATATTTTAAAGTACCTACTCACTGCATACATTTTTTTCTAGAATACAACTGTGTGACTATTAAAATTCGATATGTATAGCTGAAGCTGTATGCACGTAATCGATCACATCTACAAACCATACTTTCCATTAATACCATTTGTAAAGTGACGATTGGTCACCCTCCAACTCCCTCGGCTAGTTCTAAAAAGAGATGGCAGCTCCTGTACAAACGGTATTGATAGAAAATCCACTTTAAAGATATGGTTACTGTGTAATGTGAACTTCTTTTGTTATATTGTTCATTTCGGGGGAATAGGTAGACCAGTGGACCATCTGTTTCCATTGCATTTTCATGCAGCATACTCACAACACTTGTAGTTACCCTATGGGAGAATTAGCTGATGAAGTACATTTACAGTGCTACCTTGGTTTAACTTCTCCAAATACTTAGGTTTTTACATACTGTATACATTAGTCAAGATGTAATTAAAGTTCATGAAATCAATTTTCCTTCGGTCTTTGACATTTGAGATGAGTGTTCTTCTGAACACCCACAATACACGCATAATTTCCTCTTTTTGCAGTTTATAAGAGGTTACTTTTATCAGTAGCATATTTAAATATATTTGAACATTCATTTTTATTAGCTCAGTTGCTCCTACTACAACTGGAACTGTGTGTCCTTATTTCACATTGCTGTAGTTTCTGCTTGCAAGTCTTAATATTTTACAGATTTATGTCTCACTTTGTAAGGCGCTTTAGTCATTGGGCGTAGCAATTTCAATAATTAATGCTATTTCTGTTTTTTTTTTCTTGATCAGCAGTATCTGGTCCATTTTATTTTATTTATTTATTTATTTTATTTATTTTACATTTGTTAACCGGGCTAGTCCAACTGGATACATGTCCATTTTCAGTGGAGGCCTGAGGAGAAAAGCTCCACTAACTACTACTTAACAAGTTAAAGAAAACATATACAGAATTATGCGATAAAAGGAAACATTTGCTTAAAAAATCTTTCAGAATGTATATACACAAGAGTACAATATGAGACTTCGCAGGAGAGATAGGTTAGATAATTTACTAGGTTACAGTATTACTGCTTTATACTGAGAAAATAGAAATAGATTATGATAGATCGAGATGAAACCTGAAAGAGGAGAAGGAATATTACAGAGAGGTAACTCATACAAAGTAATGGAAGTAATAGATGCACATAGAAAGAAGGTAAATAGAGAGTGAGAGGGATAGGTAGAGGAAATTAGTGTGAGTTAGAGTTTAGTTGGGGTTAAAGCATGGACATAACCACTGATTTTTAAGATGAATTCTTAGTTTTTGTTTGAACAAAGCAGGGGTAGGCATAGAAGTAAGTTCAATAGGAAGTTGATTCCAGTGTTTCCCAATGGCGTTAGGGAAAAGGGAGTCACCAGCAAGATTGTTGGATTTGCTTATACCTTCTTAGCTGCTGTTATGGGATGATCCCCCATAGTCATTACATCATCATTTTCAGTTCTTTGAGGTTCACGTTTCCAGTGTCTCTTGGCTGCTTCTGTGTTGTAATGTTTACAAAGTCTCCATTGTATCAATCTTGACACATTATGTCTTTTAATTCACAAACCTTCATCAATGAGTGTATCACAGTTCACAACAAGACGTGTACCTGTTGCTAGTTCTGTACTGCAAAGCTTACATTTGCCTGCATTTCCTACCCCCTGTGTGGATTTTATGAACCATCTAGTATATAATCTGTCTTGGGTTGCCAATATTAACTTTTCATCTTGTGTGGAGATGGTGAACCCATCACACTGTGAACACGATGACGTATATATATATATATATATATATATATATATATATATATATATATGGTTCTACCTGAGTTAGTCGACACGCCAGAACACCGACAAGCGAATCGCGAGCCCCAGAAGATCAACAATTCAGAAGACCGACGCGACGGATGAAAACACCGACGCCGAGGATGCCGACATGGGAAAAGGCTGTGTAAGTATGCGGTAGTGACGGACGTTAGGGTGCGAGTAAGGTAAGTGTGGATATTGACGGTCTGTGGGGATAGGGGTGGGTTAAGTGAGTTAGGGTCAGTGTGCGGGTTAGGTAAGTGTGTGGTAGTGATTGTGTTAGGGTTAGGGAGCGGGTCAGGTAAGTGTGCGGTAGTGATTGTGTTTGGGTTAGGGGCGGGTGAAGTGAGTTAGAGTTAGAGAGCGGGTCAGGTAAGTGTGCAGTAGTGATAGTGTTTGGGTTAGGGGTGGTTTAAGTGAGTTAGGTCGCGGGTTAGCTGAGTATGCGATAGTGACGGACCTTAGGGTTAGGGTTTGGGTTAGGGTTGTAGATAGTTGTGTATGTGAGGTTTAGTGTGGCTTTGTAGGGATTTTGGTGTGCTTGTGTTGTGTGCGTGGTTTTTGGGCAGGGAATGTGTTTTGTTTGTTGATTGTTGTGATTGTGGTGTGTGCAGTGTATGAGGTTTCGTGTTTGTGTACCGTCGGTTATTTCGTTGTTGGGCATGTGGGGTTTGGTGTTTTTGCACTGTCGGTTATGTGGTTTCGGTGATTGCGTTGTCAGTGTTTTGGGGTTTCAATTATGTCAGGTAGAACCATATATATATATATATATATATATATATATATATATATATATATATATATATATATATTCTTTTTTTAGTTTTTTTGCAGGTTAATGTTCTTGACCAACAAGCAATGGGACCAGAGGCAGTGTGCATGTTCTTGTATACCTCTGTAAGTGGTCATTTGCCCACCTATAGTTTACAATCAAAGGATTTGCCAGCTTTCTGAAGCCTGTGATTGCTATTAGCAATGTAAGTAAGCATTCTGTATCTCTGCAGTCATATTATTATATATTATCAACAATATTTGAAAGACAATCACCAGCCATTGCCTGTGATATTTACTTTTTGTACAGAGCTTAATAGAGTGATTTGTTTTGCATCTACTGCTCATCGCTCAACTAAATACAAGGTGGGTAAAGTAACATAAACCACATCCTTTAATAACAAATAGTCTACTTATTCTATAATCATTTTATAAGACCCATAACCTGCTTGGACAATGTGTATTTTATCACCTTAATAGTAATGGGCATTTTATCTGTCCCTCCACCCTTTCTATAGTTCATGTGGTGCTGAGCTAATGTTTGATGCGCAGGGGCAACAAGGCCATACACTGACAGCAAAGCCTGATGGGAATGCTACATGCATCATGCTTACTGTGTTGTCTCATATATGTCATGCCCAAAGTTGTTAACCCCAGTTTTACTTTGCCAGCTACTGTCACGTATTGCAGACATTGCTACCTAGAGTCTCTTGCTGGCCTACATCAACCTCCTGCTCTTGAAATTATTGGCCTCACTTACTGCTGCTGCAGGTGGATGGTGTGATAGAGCCACACAGCTGGGATGTTGATCCTGCTTTGTTATATCATATTGTGGCTCACAGAATAGTCTGCAAAAGGCATTCTTCCTGTATTTGTTGAGTACTGAAGGGGATACCCAGAGCTATCAAGGCATCAAAACTAGGTCTTCATGAACCCAAAGACCTACTTTATAATGACTCCCCATATCTGGGCATTAGCAATGTTGAAATGAATTTATAGGTTCATAGGTTCATAGGTTCATACTAGGCTATCTGCCCAAGGGCATTTATAAGCCTAGCCCATAGTTATGTGGCTTTCACCACCCCTTTAGTTTGAATAAAAACTATGCCTATCATTTTTCTGTGCCTCTGTCTCTGAATTTGAACAACAATCTCAGGGATACTCTGAGGGGTCATGAGCTGTGTCTCCAAAGGGTAGCCTGATCATCCGCAAGCTGCAACTTAACCTGCTTGCATGATGTGTATATGTCTCAGTATGTCTTCTACATATTATGGTAGCACTTAGCAACAAGACATCTCTGTGTGAAATCAGTGCACTAGAAATGAACATACTGCAGAATTTTGAATAACAATGTGTCTATCCTCTCAGTACACAAATAAGTTATTCTAGCTTTAGAAGAGAACCCTAAATTCATTTATAAAAAGGGCAAAATCTGAAGAGCTGCTTTGAAATGATAGGACATGTAGACAGGATTGTACACCGAAAACAGGAAACATACAAATGTAGCAGCTCCTGCAGATTTGTTTCATATAGTCCAAATGTTTATTGTGTATCCACCAAGAGAGGTTACAAAAGTTCTAGGTATTTCACATACAACAGTGAATTTGTGGTTTATGAGGCAGTATGCACAGCATGTGAAAGTTTTCAGGTAGAGAAAACAAATCACAAATTAAAAAGTAGAATTTATAAGCATGGGTAGTCTATTAAAATTAAAAGCATGGTAAATGCCTTATATAAGTATTCAGTTACATATTAAAATTTTATAACACTTTCAGTGTTTTAGGTTGTATGGGGATGATTTGAGGGCTTAGCCAAAAGGATGCATTAGACCACAAAGAACTTCAAGTTAAATGCTAATAAACTTCTTGGATTAAATGGGACAATCAATTCTAAAGTAGTCCTCAAAAGGAAAAATGTAAGAGAATGTGTAAAGTCTTACTTTTCATGTCATACTTTTTTTAATTGTATGGTATTTTAATGTGGGTTACATGATTAATTAGGTTAGGCAATTTCATCTGAAGTATTTAACAATATGTGATGTATGTTTTGCATCTCATTAAGTCTTCAGTGTAAGACAAAAGTGCTTATGATTTTAGATTTGTTTTAATTTACAATAAACATTCTTATTTTTGCTCAGAGTTCTCATTTTCCATGGCATTGAAGATAATTCATTTTTTGTTGTGTTTTTTTTTCTCAGAAGGAGGTAGGATGATTTTTGTTGTTCTACATATTCCGGGTATGCAAAGTTTATACACTGTGCTACAAAACCACATAACGCATCCTGATAAAAGAATGCTGTAAAATAATCTGCTAATATTCCATATTAAAGAAACCCAAAACAACATATTCACAGCTTGCAGGCATTATATTGTACCACATAGTACTTCTTGACAGAAGAGAGCAAGTAAAACAGACTGCTGATACTGCATAGTAAATCTCATCTTCCAAACGGCATATTAGATGCTGATGCAGTCCCTAAAACACATAGGGAAACAGGTGAAGCACAATAAACCATTACATTAACACATACCCCTAGAAAGCATGCCTACTGCTCTATCATTCCCCAATGTATGAGCAATTGTTTGAATGGAAAATGTCCACCTTGCCAGCAAAACCCATCTTGTTATAACTTTCACAATTGTGCATCATACAATTGTGTGAGCAAACAAAATGGTAGCACACAGCTGAAGTACACAAATAACATACCACATGTATGGCACTATTCCCATTATGCAGATTAAAAGGCCCAGGCACCTTCATCATCACCTCCTTCTGTTGCAGATTATGATAGGTTTTATGGGAATGTGGGTGTCTCATTACGGAGAAGTTAGGACCTAGTCCCTCACCTGTTGAGCAACCAACCACAGTGGAAGATGTTTAATGCTATGCTATTTGATGTAGTGCAGCATCAGGTTGGCCAATATCTTGGCCAGGTAGAGGTGCTGTTGGGGTAAATACCTGACAGTATCAACATAGAATCATTAGATGGCAGAGGCTTTGTGTAGGTTGCCCTCCCAATCATCCTGATTCCTCCTTGTGGGCAAAATGCATACTCTGTCCTAAATGGAGTGATCCCCCTTTATAGCATGTACTGTCCCATATTCCACATGTGGTCTAGTCCTCCACATCAGCATTTGTCCACCTTTTTTATCTATATTTCCAACCCTTGCAAGCCCATCAATGTGTGCAATATCACTTCAGTTTGTTTGTAGTGCTTCCTATTTCTTTGTTTGCCACACACACTCTGTCCTCTTTTACAGCCTGTTCCCATATCCAGTCTCCTCTTGAATATCATACCTTTCAACCATTCTTTTTTCATATAATTACAAGGGGCTTTATTTCCCAAAAAGTATACCCTAACATCCCAGCCATTAAAACCAACCACTATCCTATTTGCTCCTCTTGTGTTTCCCTCTGCTTGCGCTTCTTCCTTTCATACTGTCCTACACACATGCACACACGCACACACACACACACACACACACACACACACACACACACACACACACACACACACACACACACACACACACACACACACACACACATACATACACAAACCCTGCTTGTCCTTCCCACTTTTGAAATCATAATAGTGGCTGTGTGATTTTGGCCAGCTCTTACACAGTATTCACATACTGCACATCACAGGAACACTGCACTTAGTATTTCTTAGAAGCACTAAGAGACCATTGTATTGTACATAACCAAACTTTGTAATATTGTAGCACTTCAAGAGCCAAGCACGTAACTTGACTGCATGCATTTGTTATTCTGTTGTACTACATTCATAGTCAAATATGTGTTCTGAATTACAATAAAATTACCATAAGACACTGTTCAAACATGTCAGTGCAAATACTATTTATTTATTGTTTTTACTTTTACAATGATCACAGAGATTTGAATTCAATTTAAAATTGCTTCTTCGGATTTTACGGAAAAAGCACTGACAGCCATTTCAGAAACAAAACAAAACTGCCTCACAGTGAAAACAGGATTAACATGAGTAACAGTAAACTTCTCTTCTCTTGAAAGTTCATCTGGCAACCCATTAAACTATAAGAAGTGCTGGGTCTCATCATCAGGCAACATACATCACATACAGCATAAACAGCATATCTTATCATATAATGAAACACTAGTTGGCGTGTGTGTGACGGGCACAGGGATTCCAAAGACAATGATGTAAAATATTGGCTAACAGCCTGGGATGGTCCACTGGTTGCAAGTGTCTCTTTTCAGGGGCAGCCTAAGAGATCTGTCTGGTGAAGTGACTTGGTCAGAGCCACAGAGTAGACAAATGAAGGCAGAGGGACTTAAACCCTGCCCTACAGAAACAGCTCATAGCTTTACCAATCTGTACTAAGTGCCAGATAGACAGAACTCTAAACAGACTGGCTCAAATCACCTCAGGAAAAACTTTTATTATCAAGCTTTGGCAACAATGCTTCTTCAGGTTAAAAACAGAAAACAGCCTCTATCTGGTTTATATAACCATCAAGACCACATGGTTTCAAATTCAGCTACTTATTGGTTGCCTAACTTCAAAACAGTTTGAATAGTATTACGTCCATTCAAACCCCAGGCTTGAATATGTTCTTAGTTTATTAATCTACATGGTACACATGCATTTGATCGGCTGGTGGATGGCCGATCGGAAAATGTGTGAAAGCAGTGCAGCAGGTTATCACAATTGTGAACCAGAGATCGTCGAAACACACAACATCCCCCCTTTTTGACCCATGGTAGTGCTTGTTTAGGTGGTAGAATGGTCGGAAATGTTGCATTCGGTGTTTTGTATGACATTCTGACCGCTTGCCACTTTCAAATTTGACATTTTGTTTCGGCGTTACACGCGTTTGAGGTTGGTGTGGACGCTCAAGCGAATGTATACCAATCTACATATATTCTACATTTTCTTTTTTGAAAAAAAACATAAAACAAGGCTAATTAAAATTGTACATGTAGTTGAAATATTAACTACATGTACAATTTTAATTACCCTTGTTTTATTGTACATGTAGTTGAAATATTAACTGCGGTGGTGGTGCTGCGGTAGCGTTGTCACCTCACAGTATGACGTTGTCCTGTTCAATTCTCAGCTAAAGTGTCTTCTGTGTGGAGACATGCATGAATGGGCGTACCTTCGTTGAAGGTTGTGCATCAGGGCTGGCAACTCGGCACGTAAAAATCTACTGCCAATCATTAGCGGACCGGAGTTCCACTGTGGCGACCCCTAACCGGGAAAAGCCGAAAGACACAACAACATGTAGTTGAAATATTAATACCTGTCAGACAAACAGACTGTTGTAACCCAACACAAAGCATTTCACACTCATGTTCCTGCAAAAATAAAAAAAAATGATTAAAAGTATACTCAGTTAAAATATTAATATTAAACTCATTGACATTACACTATCCAGTTTATTCACAGACAAATAATAAGAACGCAGTCAACAGTCAACAAAACAAGGAAAAAAAAAAAGGATTGTTCCAACAGGGCATGTCTCATATGATGATGTTCCTGTGTACTGCAACTATTTGCTTGCTTTAACATATAACTACTATGGGTTGCTTAGAACTACCAGCATAATGATCAACCACTTCCTCATATTACCACAATTAGAAGTCAATCTAATTGTATAGACTAGCATCTGGCCTGCCCTCCCATGTAGGACATGGCCTACCTGTCAGATACTGCTGTGCAGTGTGGTGTGCATGCTACCCACAGTCCTACTGCTTCAAAGAAAGATTGAATTATACTCACACTTGGCCTACAGCATCATAGTGTGTACTGCTTGCCTTTATGTGCTGGATAATGGTCAACAGATTTATTAATCCTGGTCACTCATACCCTTTGGTCACTCACATGGATGCATGTGCTTCATAATACCAAATCACACGTACACTGGATGATTAGATTACACAGTATAAACTGCCCTTCAGTGCTGTAATTTTTATGCATGTGTTATGTAAGTCTTTGTCTGAAGCCTGTGTCATTCCACAAATAAAGTATTCTGGGACACTCATATAATATAATGGTTCACAACCTCACATTGAGAAGTAGATGGCAACTTTGACTAATGTCACCGGCTACAATGAGCAGCCTCTGTATCCATGTATTGCACAGTGTTAGCACACCCTTGCTAGAAGTAATTTGCAGATGATTGTTTCAGATTATGCACATGTATACATCATCTTGTGGATGTGGTGGAGTGCTGCACAAGATGGGTATCAGTGGTCCTCATAATAAGATGCAGTGAGTAACAGTGTAGTGATACATACTGTGTATATATGGGTCTACTTCTAAATTTCAGTTTCAAAACTTTGAATTTCTTATGGTCGAAACCATAAGATCAAAGTTTTGAAACTTTAACCATTTGACCGGAGATCGCCATACAGCGTGGAATGGTATATTTACCTTTTTCTTCACTGTAGTGTGATCTTGGAGTTGGTATATTTAGTTAGGAGTGGGTGTGGGCCCCCTGCAAAAATTAAAAAAAAAAAGATTTTCCTGTTTTTATATATTTTTTTTATTTAAATTTTGAAGTTTTAAAACTTCGATCTTATGGTTTTAACCATAAGAAATTTGAGGTTTTGACACTTTGAAATTTAGAAGTAGACCTGTATATATACCTGTTTAAATTGTACTGTGGAGCTTTTCTCCCCGGGCCTCCACTGAAAATGGGCTTGTACCCAGTCAGACTTTCCCGGTAAACAAATGTCAAATAAAATAAATAATAAATAATTTTCTAGCGTCAGGCCTTGGTGTGGCATTCACTAATAGTGGGATGGTCTGCTTTGCATTGGCATTCTCACTAGAATCTATTCAGTCCAGTGAATGGAATGGAAACAGGTCACTAATGACAGCTTCCTAGCTCTGTCTGTAAAGTAATGGAATCTGTAAACTTAACTGATATCTCATTAGCTGACAATGCTTTTGATTCTGTGTGTCACTTTTTTATTTGTGAGGAACTCCAAACTGGGTATGAATGATTTAGGGTGCTGGATAGTAAATTACCAATGCAGTTTTACTAGGAGAGTCAGGATCAGCAAAGCTATCCCCGCCTTTATCCACAAATAGAAATGTACCTCTGGACTTTTTTCTACACTTTTTATATTAATTAATTCCCTCTTTTGCATTCATAGCCTTAAACCATGTCTTTATGCAGATAACTTCTTCTAATTTGTGTAGATCACACACGTGATTAAGTTCTAACACTGGCTTACTGCTTGTCTTACTGTGTAACTGTTTCTGTCATATGGAAATCCAGAACAATGTAAATAAGACAAAATTGCTCCCACCTTAGAAAGTTTCCTTAACTTTGATCAGTTTTTATACCTGATTTGGGGTATGATGGAATTGATGTATAACTGCAAATACCTTGGACAATGGATGGATCTGAAACTATGCTTCAATTGTTATTGGGAGGAACTGTATTGTAGAACCTCTGTTCCTCTTTCCACCAACTATAGAATGTTCCACTTACTAACCAAGGGGGATGATGCTAGTGTAGAACATAGGTCCATGGGTTAGTAGTAGGCTAGCTTCCCTTTTTTGGGCCATTTTAAACATAGCCAGGTTTCCTCAAAGTTTGGAATCAAACTCTGTACTTTGTGTCTGTGAGGTAAATACCTTAACCATTATGCTAACCCCTTACCACGGTGAACTCAGCTGGCAAAAAATACAGTACAAGTTTTGGAAAATGAAAATGTCAGGTAATTTCTATGTTAAATAAATTACAGCATTTCTGCACTACCCTCTAGAAAACTGTGTGGCTCCCCACTAGTTAATGGACATTACTGTTAATCTGTATTCTTTTCTATAAACTTATTTCTGTCAGTGTCTTTCTCATAGAACCCCTAAACGTGTCTTCTCTTCCCTTTTCCTAGTCTGTTTTACCTGTTTCTTCTCAATCCTTGGTTTGTGTAGCAAAGCCTTCTCTGTACTTATTCCAAAACAAGCAATGCTTTCATACAGCAGGTAACACAAGACACAAACAAACAAGTAATACAAGGCATAAAAGCAACTCACAAATGAACGCAAAAACATGCACCATTAAGACAATTAATTTACAGTTTGCATTTAGCATAGAAAGACTAAGGTAAGCTTTCTCCTACATACTTGCAATGTGGGAAACTTGTTCTCCATTTCTGCTCAGTCACTTTCTTCCTTCACTGTACAATAGTCTGTGGTCACTTGGTCCATCCTGACCCTGATACTGCAGGAGTTCTGGTACAAGGCTCAACTCTCAAAAGTTTCCACTGAGTAAATTGTCATTACTTCTTTCTCCATCCTGACTTTGATACTGCAGGAGTTCTGGCACAGGCCCAACATTTGAAAGTTTCTACTGAAAATATTGTCATTTTGCAATGCCATGTGGTCACTTCATCCATCCTGAACTCGATACTGCAGGAGTTCTGGCACAAGGCACAACTCTCCAATGAAAATACTGTTATTGTGCAATAGCCTATGGTCACTTGTCCATCTTGACCCTGATAATGCAGGAATTATGGAACAAGGCCCAAATTTCAAAGGGTTCCACTGAGAATATTGTCATTTGCAATGTAAACTTGTTTAACATGAAGAGCCTTGCTGTCTATGAAATTTAACTAGTCAAATACATAGTCCTTGTACTCTAAGGACCACTTAGTAAGTTGGACACTGCCCTTTCTTTTGACCAACAGATAACTCTGTAAATACCACTTATTTAGTCTCTCTAGCTTCTTGCTTCTGCATTCAGTAAACAAAAGAAAACCTGTTCTACTTCTCCTTGTTAACTACTCTGTGCTGGCTATCAACTGATTGCTCTCTAGAAGAATTAACATGAGGGTGGGAAGCCCACTATGCTCAGCTTTGCTATGCTTGGCTTTGTTTTGCTACCCTACCCTGCACACAGTTCCCGCCTACCCCTGTCTTACTCTACGATTATACTTCCAACATGCACATTTCGTCTATGACACCCATTCAATAACCTTCCTCAAACAACTTTACTACCATCATACAAACACTTCTATTTCTATGTTCTTATTTTCCAACTTCCATTTAACATTTAGCATCATTCCCAGCAACCAGTCTCCCTCCCGTACCAGTTTGCACTATATCCATTAGAATCCTTCCCAACAGTACCTATCTAGTCTTCTAAATTTCAACTTCTACTTTCCCCAAATAAACCTTTACTGCTTCCTGTCCTAACTACATTCTTATACTCTGTCATTTCCAACCCCTCTAATTCTTATATTTCAGAAACATAAACAAAGATACCAGGATGACCTAACTCCCTTTCCTCACAGAAAATCCTTCCTTCCTACCCAACTGCAGGAAGAACTCTTATCCTGCCCACAACACAGCTTCTGTTTCTCCAATAGTACTAACACTGCCCTTCTAACCTTTATGGATACTGTCAGTAAAGCTAGAGATAATGGCAAACTAGTCTTATTTTTATTTATAGACTGGTATAACGCCTGCAACATGGCTTGTCGCAGTAAGCTTCAGCTTCAAATGTCCTCATTAGATATACCTCAGTGCACCCATCTTTGGTTCAAATGCTACTTGTCCAACAGGTATCAGTCAGTAGACTGGCACTCCATCCTGTCTTCAAACCTCCCAGTCACTGCCAGCGGACCACAGAATGTATCTTTGGACCCCTCTTCTTTAGCATTCTCACCAACACCCTCTATGCATCCAAACAACTGCCACTACTTACCTCCTTCCCTCACTACTTTATTGTGCAAGATATATCCAAGTACAGCTGCCATCCAAAGGTACACGTCCCAGAAAAGGAAAACACTGAAGATGAAAAAGACTGGACACGACCACCACAACGTATATACAATCCAGTTTAATAGATAAAAATGAGCGCTTTCACATGCTCCACTGGCATGCTTCTTCAGATTTAACATACATTTACTCCAAAAGACACTTAAATAGCAAGGACTTAATTAGATAATTAGTTAAATATGCAACAGAAGGGTGAAGTTTTAACCACCTAAGACAATGCCTTTAAGAGGAAATACTAACTGCTCAAAAGAAAAAATAAAATTAAATAGTATACAATATGTATAAAAAACATGTTCTTATATAATCAAGCAAATGAAGAAGCAGAACAAACAGATAATCAAAAATAAGAAAATATACATCACCCATTCTGCAAAAACTCTTTCTACAAAAAGCTTAAAAAATAAGCTTATTGTAGCCTAGTCCCTATGCCATTTTTGTTCCATGGTAAGTGCTCATTCACTATATGTATATGAGCACTTATTCCTATCAAAAACAATTTATTCCTAAAAGAAGCAAATGTTTCAGCAGCACAACTAAATATACCAAATACATACATATAATACTGAGACATTGACTAAGACTATGTATAAACATATACTTAAAAATATACCTAAAAGTATGTATGTATCTAATAACTTCTAAAAGAATGCAAAAATACAAAAACATAAACATATATAAATAGAACAACAAGCTGCCATTGTGTAATACCCAACATTCATTTAAAACATGTATATATATATATATATATATATATATATATATATATATATATATATATATATATATATATATATGTATGTATGTCATGACTGAATGGTCCCTATGTACGTGCTTCAAGTATAGGTTTAATGCTAATGCACTGGTTAAGCCCTGGGTCCATATGAGCTCTAAGCTTAAAAATCCAACTGAGCTCTATGGATTCCAAATGGTTTATATTATCACCACCCCTTTTACTCTTGGCAACTATCTGTAGCACCCTAAACCTAAAAGTGTGGTCAGGGAATAGAATAACATGTCCAGACAACGCATTTTGTGCATTTCTTTTCCTTATATCATATATGTGATTATACACCCTATCTTTCAGCCTTTTTGTTGTCATGCCTACATAACATCCTGTACATTTTGTGCAGGTGGCTAAATAAATTAGATTCTTGCTATCACATGAGGCATGAAACCTAGGGTTGAACTCATAATCAATAGTAGGATGAGTAAACTGCTGTTCAGCTGTAATGAAACTGCACATTTTACATCTCATACATCGATACATACCATACTTATTGAATTTCAATTTATTGAGTTTGGTACTAGGACATTCCTTGCATAACAGCCTTTTTAAATTCCTGCTGTTTCTGTAACTAAAACTAGGATTATTTCCTATTACTACCAAGATTTTAGAGTCCATGGTCAAGATACTCCAATTCTTCTTTATTATATTTACTATGCTTTTGTTATCATTAGTATATCTAGTGATGAAGGAAACTTTGGAACCATGTGTCTCTTTCCATCCGTGACCTCTATTAACCTTTCTTATCCTAATATTTCCATCAGTCAGGGTAGAATTTCTAATGCTACTAACCATAGAATCATTATAGACCCTATCTAAAAACAGGGTATGTAATGTGTCTAACTGCATCTGTAGGTTAGGGCCTTCATTACAAAGCCTTAGCATACTATTAAACTGCCCTTTGACCAAATTAGAAAAAACATGTCTAGGATGCATGCTGCTATAATGTAAGAGGGTATTCTTCCAACAGGGCTTCCTATATAGGTCTGTGGATATATTGCCATCAATCTTTTTTGTAATCTTTATATCTAAAAAATTAATTTCTTCACTAGATACTTCTGAGGTAAATCTCAAAAATTAAGTGGTGGTTTCCAAGAACTCAATGAAGGCCATAAGATCATTCATACTGCCCTTCCAAAAGAGCAGTATATCATCCACAAACCTCCTGTATAATAGTATATGCTGATAGTATACGCTATTAAACAAAAACTCCCTCTACCAGTTGTAGACTACTAAGTTTGCATATGAATTCGCACATGGGGTGCCCATAGCGACACCCCATCTCTGTGCAAAGAACTTTTCACGAAACATGAACACATTATTATTGAGCACAACATCCAATAGGGCACATACCAGTAACTGCTGCTCATTGGTAACCCCTTCTGTTACTGATAGAACATTCCTCACAGCTTCAAACCCATGATCATTTGGGATGGCTGTGAACAAATTCTTGACGTCTAGGGTGGCCATTAAATAAGGAAGATCATTAACTTCTTCCTTAATGAGTGATAAATCTTGTATTAGATGGTAGCTGTCCTTTAAAATATTCAGAATATTTCTAACTAATGGTCCCAATAGACTCTCTATATATAATGATATTTTCTCAGTTACCCAACTTTCTCCTGCCACTATGGGCCTCATGGGAAGGGGGAAAATATTTTTGTGTATCTTAGGGAGACCATTTATTAAGGGTATAGTTGGAAAATCAATCAAGAAGAAATCATATAACTGCTGTGTGATTTGCCTACACATAAGCATGTCATATAAATCATCATGTACCCTTTTAATAATACAATACACAGTCTCTAAATCAATCTCCGTATAGATACTAGCATCAGATAACATATCAAACATCTGCTCCTCATATTCAATAGCATTTAACAATACTATCCCTCCCCCCTTGTCTGCGGGTTTTATAACAATGTTGTTATTAGAAGTTAGGTTTGATAAAGACTTTCTCTCGACTTCATTCAGATTATAGTAGGTACATCTGGAACCTTGTCTAGAAAAATAGGCATATAAATCATTCTCACATACATTTATAAAACATTCAACATTTGCCGGAAGTTTTGGAGCAAAGCTACTTTTGCATTTGAATCTATCTATCAATGGTTGGCCTTTTTTATCCACATTAGTGAACATAAGTTTTAATGCTATAGAGCGTCCAAATAATCTAAGGTCCTCCAAAAGCTCACTCAATTTACTTGCCTGGAAAGGGATAAAAGATAACCCCTTATTTAACAAAGAATAATCCGCTTCTTTGAGTTCATACGCTGAAAAGTTAAAAACCAAATGGTTTAACTCCGTGCCCTTCTCCTGGTACCTTGATTCTCTCCCGAGAACTTGCGTTTTCTGTGGCCACGACTGCTCGACCTGTCCCTCTCGTTGTCGCGAAACTTCATTGGGAAGTGAAAAAATCCTCCAGGCTTCTGGTTACTGTCTTTGGTCTCGCTTCCACTCCCTGGCTCGCCTTCGTCTCCATTAACGCTTCCTAGTTAGAGGGAGGGGTGGAAGATGCAATGCGTTCACTCCTCTCTATAGATGATGTAATCACGTCTGTAGCGTGAATAATGTTTCCTTTTATATTATGGGCAGCATTCTGAACCTGATTGGCTGTCATTCCAGATTCACGCTCTTCATCATTCACTTTATCAGAGTGAGGTGCCATGTAAATAGACACTTGCTCAGCCCGAGAAGTATTCTTGGGCCAAACAAACACCTGTCCAAGTGAAAAGTCCCTATGATCCCGCTGCAGCTTCCGATATTTGGTTTGCTGCAGTCTATCATGATACAGGGCTACCTGGGTGTATATGCTGTCTAATCTTTTATCATAAAACCCACCTATGAAGCGGTTCTGCAAGTCTCTGTTCAAAGCCTCCACTTTATTATTGAGCTCCGCTTCTAGGGGAGAAAAATAATCAATCAACAGTCTCATATAGTTAAAACTCAAGTCCATCTTTAATTTCTGCCATTTCTTTAGCAGTTCTGGATGGTTATTCCCATATGTGGGCATACAGAGGACCCTCATACCTCTCGGGACAATATGGAAATGAAGGCATGCTGCCATATGTCTTCTCTGCCAGATCAGTCTCTGTAGTTTATATAAATCATTTTCTAGTTCTCTGCTAAGGTCATTGAATTCACTCATATTTTCAGCAGTACCTGTAGCAATTGGTGTTGGAGAAAGATGTAGCTCTAAATCAAGCAGGGGATTGTTCTGTGTATTAACAATGCTGCTCCATTTATGGGTTTTAAGTGTATTTTCAGGATTGTAGTCCAATTCAATGGTTGTTGTTTCCATTGTGTGATGGTAGCTCGTACTAAAAAATGAAAGAATCAAGATATATCCAAGTACAGCTCCGTCCAAAGGTACACGTCCCAGGAAAAGGAAAACGCTGAAGATGAAAAGACTGGACACGACCACCACAACGTATATAAAATCCAGTTTAATAGATAAAAATGAGCGCTTTCACATGCTCCACTGGCATGCTTCTTCAGATTTAACATACATTTACTCCAAAAGACACTTAAATAGCAAGGACTTAATTAGATAATTAGTTAAATATGCAACAGAAGGGTGGAGTTTTAACCACCTTTTTAAGTATACGTTTATACATAGTCTTAGTCAATGTCTCAGTATTATATGTATGTATTTGGTATATTTAGTTGTGCTGCTGAAACATTTGCTTCTTTTAGGAATAAATTGTTTTTGATAGGAATAAGTGCTCATATACATATAGTGAATGAGCACTTACCATGGAACAAAAATGGCATAGGGACTAGGCTACAATAAGCTTATTTTTTAAGCTTTTTGTAGAAAGAGTTTTTGCAGAATGGGTGATGTATATTTTCTTATTTTTGATCATCTGTTTGTTCTGCTTCTTCATTTGCTTTATTATATAAGAACATGTTTTTTATACATATTGTATACTATTTAATTTTATTTTTTCTTTTGAGCAGTTAGTATTGCCTCTTAAAGGCATTGTCTTAGGTGGTTAAAACTCCACCCTTCTGTTGCATATTTAACTAATTATCTAATTAAGGCCTTGCTATTTAAGTGTCTTTTGGAGTAAATGTATGTTAAATCTGAAGAAGCATGCCAGTGGAGCATGTGAAAGCGCTCATTTTTATCTATTAAACTGGATTGTATATACGTTGTGGTGGTCGTGTCCAGTCTTTTCATCTACTTTATTGTGCACCTATCCTTACTGACCTCTAGGCATCACAAAAAAGCAAAACTTGAACAAAGCTATAATAAAGTGGCAACATTTGGAGAACTACCCCTTTCAGAACCCACCACTGTGAAGCACTAAAAAGTTTAACTTAGGAGATGCTATCAACTAACATATACAAAGCCACTTACCACCTATAAAATTATCCGGAGTCCATCTGCTTGTTTGGCATTAAATACCATTCTGTGCAGCAATGCTCCCACTTGGTCATTATGATCCAGTGACCATAAACTCCTTTTTGTCTACACACGTATCAGATCTGCTAGGCATGGTTTGTACTCATAGCATGTTGCTAAGGCCTGGAAATCCTTACCTGTATCCATCTGGTCAATACCCTCCCTCCAGTTCTTTAAAACTATTTTAAAAGACTTCACATCCAAACCTGTGTCTGTTCTTCCTCAACCCCAGGATAAACTATGTCTCTAAATATGAGCACGTACCTGTTCATCATTATACCTCCCTACTCCTGCTTCTTCACTTGCTTCCTTAGTACAATCCAGCTCTTCCTTCTGACTCTCTATGTATAGTGCACTTCCTGTTTGTATTATTGTATCTTACCTTTAAATTCCCTAAACTGGCTAAAATTTCTCTAAATATTAAATCATTGTCATATAAGTTGTTTCTATTTTTAACCAAAATATTCACATTATGTCTGATTTGGTTTAATTATTTAAAGTGTAGATATTTTTGTATTATTTTTGAAAATTGTAAAATTATTGCTCTTAAAATATTTTTATAATACTTTTGAGCTTTAATCCCCAGGCCTCCACTGAAAATGAGGACCTACCCAGTCAGAGTTTCCTGGCAATCAGATGTCAACAAATAAATAAATAATAATTAAATGATCAAGAAAATTAACTAGTTGGCAATAATACAGGGAAATGAGATTTAAAATGGTGACAGTATTTTCTGATAACTGTGCAAACAATTGTAGAAAACAGTATTGTACTATCGTTCCTGCCAACTTAGTTTGTGCCTGTAACTTCTACATCTCTACTTACAGTCTATTGGTTGGGCAACTATTTGTCCCCTGTTCAGTTCATTCTTGTGACATTGGGCTTGTGAAAAATATGGATTCACTTAACTCCTACTTGCTTAAAGATCTGTTTACAGGACTGTATGATGTGTGGAGTAGATGTTAAGAACTTACACAATCCTTCATTAAGGTACTGTATTAACTTTAGTAAAGTAAATGAACAAGTAAGACAGTGGTGTTTAAACTCCTGAAAACCAATTCAATTGCAGATATAGCAATGGTACTGCCATGTGAACAGTTTCAGAATTTCTATCAAACCGGAAAGATGAAATAAAACATAATTTTGATACATCTCATTTTAATAGTAAAACACAAGTTGATACTTTGTGTCAGAATTAAGTGCAATAAGGCAACAGCTAACTGCTTAAATCAAGATGATTTTGAATCTTGAACCTAATGCTCCTTTTTATGAACAGTAACAGTTATACAGCCACATGGGTTAGATGCAAGTTAAAATAAAAAAACTTGCCAAAACTAAGTATTAATTTTTGCTCTGTGAGAAAGAGGAAGATAAATAGGACAATACACAAAAATAAAAGAACTAAATATGAAACCATTAATACAGCAGAGACCGTTATTAAATGTACACCGCAAACTACTAACGTGAGTGCTAATAGTGAAACAGAATGTGGACCTGATAGTGTAAGGCTATTACCCATTATTAAAGCTACATCACGCACTACTAGCCCTCCAGGAAGTCCTATAGTATCCGGAAAGGGCTCCCTTATGGAACCATTGTCTCAATAACTTACGAGATATTTAAAACCTTTGCTTAAGTGGGTTAGGGCCCGTCTAAAGGATACTACAGAATTTCTTCAGGTCATCTCTGAAATGCAATTGGAGGCCGGTTGGTTACTCTGTACCCTAGATGTTAAAGCCCTATATACTAACATTCCACATTGGGCTGACATCGAAGCACTGGAATATTGGTTATATAGGTCAGAGTTATAGCAACCAGGCTTCAACATGCTTCTTCTTAGTCTCACCGAGCATGTACTTACTAAAAATGTCTTCTTTTATCAGGATAAATGCTATCTACAGACTAAAGGTACAGCAATGAGTGCATCGTTTGCTCCCATATACGCTGATCTATTTATGGCAGATATAGAGGAGCAAATCATATATGATAGCTTCCATAATCTGTATATAGATAAAACAGACATTTGGAAAAGACATTTGGCTGATTGCTGGATGGTATGGAAAATGGATGAGGAACATCTTAAAGAATTTGTTGGTTATTTGAATGAAAATAAATGGGGGATTGAATTTATGGTAAACCAAGACAAAGAACAGATTACTTTTTTGGATGTTATGGTTATCAAAGCTCCTGATAACACTTTGGTTACAGAAGTTTACCATAAATTCCCTGAATACAAATCCCTTCTCCATGCCACCAGCTATCATCCTCCACATATTTGTAAAAATATCCCCAAATCAGAATATATGAGGATCAAACGTATGTGCTCGGAGAATGACACATACAAGCATTTTGGGGATGACTTGACGTTCAGATTTAAAGAAAGGGGTTACAAAGCAGGTTGCATTCTACAAGCTAGGAATAAGTTAGACAATACTGAGAGGGGTAACCTCCTACAGTACAAGAGTCAGGCAGATACACAGGAAAGTACCTTTAGGTTTGTTACCACCTTCGGTAGCAATACTGGGCCACTAATGGACAGTGTGCAGCATCATTGCAATATTTTATTAGTGCACAGTAAACTTTCTGGAAAAATAAGGGATAGATGCCAATTTTCCTTTAGAAAAGGAAAACAATCTAGTTTCTCACTTCACCCACTATAAGCATGGGCCCTATAAGCCAAAAGAAAGTTTACAAAGCACAATGGATGGACAGATTGCAACAGGTTGCTTTCCCTGTGGTCACTGTGCATATTGTCCCAGAATATTGAAAACAAAAAGTTTCAGTAGTAAGAATACAAGTCAAGTATATGATATCCCCTTTTTTGCGAATTGTAATTCAGACTGGGTTATATGCCTTGCAGTCTGTAAATGTCCTGCCTTCTGTATAGGTCAGACTTCAAGACCAGTAAAATATAAGATATCAGAACATTTCAGTGATATCAAACACCAAAGAAATACCGATGCATTGTATAAACATACTGTGTCACATAGAAATGCATCATTTTATTTTATAATAATTGATCGGATTCTAGGCACTAAATCCAATAAATCAGGCTGGCATGAACTATTAAATACTAAAGAGAAAAACTGAATAATTAAATTAGGTGGGCTATTTACACCTGGGTTAAAGAAACATCTTTAATTGGTCAGCCTGAGTGTATTTAAAGGATGAGCTGATTGCATATTATCACACTGATGAAGACTATGTAGGATACTAACTGAAACAGGTCTCTTTAGCTTATTCTTGTTAATACAGTCCTTATGCATGTGTGTTGAATATATTAAATGCATTTTAGTTGCTGCCACAGTCTGCTGGTTGGGTTTTTGAATTTGCCTCTGGAATTTTGTGACCTTGCAGATGCCATACTTGGAGAGCAACATTGGGACTGGATTTCTGTAGGTCTAGCATGTCCAATAGCTCTGGGTTTGTCATAGCTTTGTATGTTAGGCAGAGATCACCTCGGAGTAGGCGATATGCTATGGAGTAAAGCTGGAGTTTTTTGAGACGGTCAGTGTAGGACAACTGTTTGAGACCCATAATCCTCTTGGTGAGGTACTTCTGTGGCCTTTCCAGCTGTTGGAGATGTCTTGTGAGGTACATTCCAAAAGAGGTGTTGTACTCCATAATGGGTCTAATGAGTGCTGAGTAGAGGGGAACAATGACCTCTTTTTTCCTGGATGAGAACCCTTTTGTGATGAGGTGTGTCATGTAGAAGGATTTCCTGACTACTATGGTGATGTGATTATCAAAGGAGAGAATACTGTCCCACCTGAGTCCCAAGGTCTCTTATTACACCTTCAGTGCTAAGAGGACTGCCACCTATGTGGTAGTTCATGGGAACAGAGTTTTTACCAGTGGGGATGACAGTGCACTTTTTGGCATTTAGCTTGAGACCATGGCTCTGACACCAGGCATCTGTCTCAGTGAAGCCCTTCAGTAGGATGTCCAAGTCATTTGGGGACTCGACTATGGCACCTGGTTTTTAGTCATCTGTGAACTTCATCAGCCAGAGTCCTTCTGTGTTAGCCCTTACTTCAGAGAAGTAGATACCAAACAGGAGAGGACCCAGGACTGTACTCTGTGGTATCCATTTATCACTGGTTTGAAGTCAGATTTGGAGTCTGCAACTTTTACAGTGTGGGTTCTGTCAGTGAGCCAGTTGGCAACCCATCTTGTGATGTATGGATTTATACCCAGTTAAGTGAGTTTATCTATAATTCCAGAATGGGGGATGGTGTTGAAAGCCTTGGCGAGGTCAAGATAGGCAGTGTGAACTGCCTTTCCCTTGTCTGTGGCTTTGGTGACTGTTTCAAAGAAGTCAATCAGGTTCAGGAGGCATGATCTGCCTTTCACAAACCCAAACTGGGTGGGTTCCAGGGTTTGGAAGTTACTTATGTCTTTGTTTATGGGTTCCACGATGATGGCTAATAGGGCTATAGTTCCTGGGGTACGTGGTGGCTCCCATTTTGTGGAGTGGTATAACTGTTGCTGTGTGCCATTCAGTGGGTACAAAGCCTGTTGTGAGGCTATGATTGAACATGGTGCTTAGGTGGAATTCGTCCTGAAGTTCATGTGGAACACAGCATGGGATGTTGTCCAGTCCCATGGAAGATGTGTACTTGGCTTTGGGAAGTGCATTTTGTACCTGTGCAGTTGTGATTGCAGGGGCTCTGCATTCTTCTGATATATATATATATATATATATATATATATATATATATATATATATATATATATATGGGCCGTTTAGGAGGTGAGTGGGGGGTAAAGTTTGCACTGAACCTATCAGCTGCTTCTGTAATTTTCATGGCATTGTGCTGTAGCTCAGAGCAGACCTGGGTGTTGCCATTGAGATTCTTGACATAGCTAGAGAATGCTTTGTGGTTGTCCTTAGAATCAGAGGCAATCTTGTTTTCATAGCTAACTTTGGAGACCTTTATGAGGGATTTCAGTTTCTTACTGAAGCTGACCAGGGAGCTCCTCCACTCATGGGATTTTATTCTCTTCTGCAACAGTTTCTTCCTTCTGTTGTACAGTTTGTTTATGGCAGGGGACCACCAGATTGGCTTCCTTTTTTTGGAGGATAGCATCTTGGTTCTGTTTGGGATAGCACAATCCATGCACTTGTGTAAGTGCTTATAGAGTACATTTGTGTAGGATTCAGCAGTTGTAACTGCATTGTCCATCTGCATGGATGTCATGAAGTTCACCACTTCTGTGTTAAGAAGCATGAAGTTGGCTTTGGAGACATTTTTTACTGTGGTTTCCTTAATGGGGGGTGGGGGCGGGATGTGGACATCTATGGTGATTAGCTTATGGTCGGATCGGACCAACGAGGAGATGACTTCAGGTGTGGAACACCGGTCACTCATGCTGGTAATGACTAGGTCTAGGATATTGTTGCCCCTGGTGGGGGTGTGGATAAGTTGATCCAGGGCATTGGAGTTTATAAATTCTAGAAAGCGTTGCATGAAGGAGTTGATACATGAGCAGTTTTCCCAGTTAATGGTGGGGTAGTTGAAATCATGTAAAAAGAACCCGCAAGTACGGCTGGTGCAACAGGCCAAAAAACAAACTGCAATTTCAAAAATAGGCCAGCACCAAAAGAGTTATTATTTATTGTGGCACCCCAAACAGAATGTTAGTCAAACCAGTTTCGGCAATGATGCCTTCTTCAGTGACAAATACAAATAGGTAAGTTTCATTGAGGACCTCTGCATAGGTGTGTGTGTTCTACTTGGCTATGTGATGTGAGTGGTGTGATTTTTGTGCTGGCAATCTCTTCTTTGTCAGGAGTACTGGCTGTGGGGCGAGACAGCATGGGCTCCAAGTTACTGATTTACATGCATTTCTCGCAAGTAGAAGTATTATGTGCTAGGCAAAGAGAGCTGTCAATAAACGAGGCAGTTGCTACACCATCTCAGTATGCCCATGTTGACCAGGCTGACAGGAGAAACTGATGGGAATTGTCCAGACATAGTGTTCTGAACACTTAGGCAGACATATGGAGAGAGGGGTTTGATAAGGGTTTGTCCACAAGAGTGTAGACCATAGGAACCTTGATAAATGTAAAGTAATTGGCCTGAAGCACAAGTGCTAAAACCAAAACTAAGATGTTTACAGTAACAGATACATTTAATCAGGCTACTAACAAGCAGTAATAAATGCAGCAGAATAAAAGCACTTGAACACTTAAGAGCACAGAACAAAAACAAGGTAATAAAGTAGGAAGAACACAATTACAGTGATAGTACAAGATTAAGGAACAAAGAGGCTAGTCCTATCCAAATGATCTCACTGCACTCAGATGAATGGTCAAATAAAATGGGACTGGGAGGAGTGTCCAAAATCAAATTAACAGCAGGGATAGGTAATTCCAAACCCACCAAGTTTAAGACCACTACTACAACACTTGGATGGGAGGGCAGGAAAAACAAACAGTGCAGACAAAATAGGAGACACAACAAAGCAAATATATAATTGCTGTACAGTACAAAAGAGGTGCAAAAAGAGTATACTTATCAGTTTGTATATCAGATGTTATTGAATCCAACACAGCCAGGAGATTAACTCTGCTTTATCAGCTCTGCACAAATTCAGAGAAATGTAAGTCTTTGTAGGAGTACTACACAGAGAATACACCTCAGGCTGTCAGCCAACTGCTGTAAGTGGCTAGTCAAGTACATGCCAAATGTTTTTGGCATGCAAAATGCTTGCAGAAAAAAAATACCTGCTACCCAGGTTTGGACAATGCCATTTAAGTAGCTTTGATAACTTTGGGCTATAATGCATTACAATATGTGAGAAAACCATTTATTCATACACCTCACATCAAGAGGTTCTCCAGTTTAATTCTTGGCTGGGGTGCCTTCTGTGTGGAGTCTGCATGTCCTCCCTATGGTTGCATGGGTTTCCTCCAGGTGTTCAGGTTTCCTCCCACATCCCAAAGGCATGCTGTAGGTGGATTGGACACTCTAAACTGACCCTAGGTGTGAGTGTGTACATGTGTGTGCCTCCTGTGGAAGGTTGGGTGCTGGGCTGGCGTTTCAACACCATACAACTCCACTGCCAGTCGTTCTACAGACTGTTCCACTGCGGTGACCCCTAACCAGGAAAAGCCGAAAGAAGAAGAAAGAGAAGAAAACCATTTGTTTATATTGAGCGATACTCTAGAAACGTAACCAGTTTAAGCAATGTAATGCATTCCAGTAGTGAGCAGTGATTATAATCCAGTTGCAAATCTAGCCATTCTGTTGTAAGCACTTTCTAGGCTGTCATTTCCAGTCTTATGGAACTGCCCATGACCAACGTTAACATTCATTAGTTTGTGCAGCAGGTTAGAGCCATAGTTTTTTTGTTGGAGGATTCAAAAACACTGTGTGTTGTTGCATGCATTGTGTCAAGTATTGATAACATGATGCATAAGAGTACTGGCCAGATTTCAGACTGTGTATTTTCACACTCACCCTGAACATAGACATGGGTCATGAGCCATGTGCATAGGTTTCTACAAAGGGTGGTGTAACTGTACATAAGCAATACTAAAGGTGAACATTTGTTGCACAAAATACAAGCTCTTAATTGTGGCAGCTGTCAAGATACTAGGACCAATTTTTCATAACTGTCATCCTAGCTCCCCTCTTCCTGATTGACAGTAGTGTCATTCTGCAGTTTTGCCATGCCTGTTTGTCATCATTCTGTAAAACTTAGCTTACAAACAGACTTGCCAAGTGACAGCAGTATTGCTTTAAGATACTGTATTGACACTCTGGGTATGAAATGTTAAAAAAATAGCTATTCTATATATATTATTGAAATGTTCATAGCTCTGTATTGAATTAGACACACTCATAGAACTGTACGTATATGCAAAACGGTTACTTGTTTGAACATATCCCTGTAGATATACATTCCAACTCTTCTGAAATCTTTTATTCATTGTTATTTAGTACATTGCATCTATTACTCCATGAGCTACTGCTGATTTAATTTACTATCTAGGATACTGATGGATATAATGCTGAATGAATGAAAATTGTATATTTGTTAAGAAACTGAGGTGAAGCTTTCCTCGTCTCCTCGGGTCTTTCCTTTAAATGACTATTGCTCTGTGAGACTACCTCAATCAATAACTGACTTGCTATGTGACAGCAGCATAAAGCGTAAACTTACTACTCCATTTATGGTCTTGTGTGTCTCACTTAATTTCTCATTACAACAAAATGATATGGTTTGGTCATACCTTTCAAATATATAGATTTTGGAGGGACACCATCATATTGTTTTCAAACTTCTGCTCCTTCCCTCCTAAAACTGGAAATTAGTTTGTGAAGTTCTAAGTTAATGACATCAGCATTTAAAAAGCAACCCTAATTTGGAGCATTTTACCTAATTATTTTTACTTTGTTTGTAATTTTAGATGTAAATGCTGAGAGGTGAAGATTTAGTAAATATGATAAATCACCAAGTGAGTTTCAATACTGAACTGTGTTTACCTGGGTTAGGTTGTATTTCTGTTGGTGGTTTCTGGTGGTGCCTTTTATAATTTGAAAGACTGAAATAGTGAATTGTAAATTGTGAAGATGTCGCCTCTAATTTGTCTCTTCCCTACAATGTAGTAGTCTTGGAGGCAGTTTATTCGAAGTATGGCATGCCCTCACATTGCAGGTTATAGCTTCCCTCTAAAAAGTACATTAAAAGTGGCATTTTTAAAATTTCTGCACTTGTGGCTTTTGTTGTTGAAATTAAAAAAAGTCCTTTAAAAAGTGTAATTTTTACATTTCTGATACCAGTAGAACTTCTGAATATAACACAACACTTCAACATTCCTTGCAATTTGACATTAAATTCCTGATGTACGCAACTACTTTTTCCAGTCTGTTCTGCCAAATTACATAGATCTGTATGTGTGCTCATCCTGTCATTTGTAGTCATTCTGGTTATGATGTGGCAAAGTCTAGACAGTGTCAGCCCCATAACCATTTCCGCCTCATTAGACTTCTCTCCCCCTGACATTTCATCTGATTCCTCTCATAACTGAACTGCATTACTAAAACCCTGTCTTCTGGGTCACCTGTACTCATCCCTACCCTGAATGATTCCTTGTAATTTTCTTTGTTGAAATGCTTTTCAAACATTGTCTGCCTTTCCATACACCTAGTTTTCTTCACCCTCCATTGCTTCTTACTTTTTTCTGTCTCCCCTTTTGCTCTTTAACCCCTATGTTTTCCCTTTTCAACTACAACTTCCTTTCTCTGATCTCATTTCTTTCTTTCCATTTTTCTCCCCTTTTCCCACTTCTTTCTCTTTTACCGTTCAGTTCTACTGCTTTCTGACCTTTCCTTCTCCATTGTTTTTCCCTTTCCATCTTCAGTAAGCTATGCCCATCTCTTAACCTAGTCCGTTTCCTTCTGTATCATTTTCCTTTGCCATCCCACTGGACCCCTCATATCTGTATGAATGCTTCCATGCATTAATTTAGCTTCACCATCTCTTTCTCTCTCTCTCTCTCTCTCTCTCTCCCTCCCTCTCTGTAGATATCTCTCTCATTACCATACTTTACACCATTCCCTGCAAGGCTATAAACTGTACTGTTGTCTCATATCTTACACATCTGTGTCACCTTTCCTCCACTTTCACCAAGTCTGACTGTTCTGCCAGTTCCCCTCCTCCCTCCTACCCATTTTTGTTGTCCTTCTTCTCCTCATTTTGTTTGTCTTATATCTTTCTTAGCTTCTCTTTCACACTGCTTCATACAGCAGCACTCTGTAAAGAGTAGTTGTTTGTGGTAGGAGGGTGTCACACGTTATTTCTTGCTGATTCATTTAGCACTTAAAAGTGCTTCTCTGTATACTTCTGTAGCTTCCTCTGTAGAGTTAGCAAGTTCTATTTAACTCGAGTCTTTAGTTCCTTAGCTGGTGGTGATACTGCAGGCTTTAAGATTGCTGGCCACAGTGTGTAGGCATATTAAAACCCCTATCCTGTATTCTTTGTTAGCTGGAAGTATGTTCTGAAATGCTGTTTCTCCTGCTATCTCCACTCTAAAAACAGATTTTAATGTAGCCATGGCACTTTCCCTGTATAGCGTCTATGCATGTATCTTCATTAATCTCTATACTTGCTTCATGAGTACAAAAATGTTCATTTTGCAGTCTTTTATTATTTAGTATTTTTCTGCTCGTTTCTGCCTACTTTACTTAGCTGAATTATGTCTCCCTTTAACCATCTTGCCTCCTTTGTCTATCACTAGAAAACTTTATTTCCATTCATGATGGATCTGGCTATCTTTTGCACTACTTTGGCTTTCATTTAAGTATTCTTTCTAAATATCTATACGTCTGTTAGTTGCTTATTTAAACATTGTTGTATCTTTTGGGTTTTGGCAGTTGATTTTTACATGCCGAGTTACCAGCCCTGACGCACAACCTTCAATGAAGGTACGCCCATTCACGCATGTCTCCACGCAGACGACGCTCTAGCTGAGAATCGAACCGGACTGTGTCTTACTGTGAGGTGACAACGCTATCGCAGCACCACCACCTTTAAACATAATTTAATAAATTGGAAGGGAGGCTGATTTATGGACCCTTTACATCCATGACCCATGCAACAAGCAAGCTACATAAAATAAAGTATTATTTACTCATTAAAGGCACTTCCAAATCAAGCAACACTAAAGGCAATATTAAGATATACAGAAGAACTAGTGAAGCTGCAACAAGGCAGTATGAGAGGAAATGTAAGAACAGTATTTACATTTGGCTTAATATCATGCAGAATTTCTACCGAGCATATTAAAGCTATACTTAACATTTCCTAAAAACTGAACATGCACTTTTACTTGACTGCAAATGCGTCAGATGCTTATTTAGGTTTTAGAGAATGTATCACCAAGCTAAAGCAAAAGCCATATGCATGTTAATTTAAACCCACCATGTGGTTTTGGCATTCAGCTTTATTTGCATGTTAACATTCAGCTGAGTGAATTTGGTGAGGCTGGGTTTCAATTGGCAAGACTGCAGTTTAGATATGTGGGACATGAGGAACGTCCAGTTACTGCATATGATCTTAAATGAATGTGGAAGTAAAATGAATATGCCAAAGCCAGTTGACAGACTAGTAAAATTAGAACATGAGCCTTTGCTGTGTTATAATTTAGTTACTTCTTTACATCTGTTTTAATTGATATACTACTATATCTTTGTCCTTATATATTTCCCTAAACTACCTAAAATGTAATACATTTCCATTCATTTCAAAGCTACCATATTTGAGAACAAATTTTCCTTCTTTTAGATTTGCAAATTTGTTTCACACAAAGCACATTGCTTTCTTGATGACTGTTTCGTATTCAGCAGTTTATCTACATTACCTTGTGACTGCTACTCAACTGTATAAATGTAATGAGATTTAAAAATCTTTAAAATAAAGCCTTCAATATGATAACTTGCATTAAGAAAGAACCTAATCTAATGCTGCAAATACACTCTTCAAATCCAAAGTTGACTGAAGAAATGCCACACAAATATTTCATTTTTGGAAAATTCATAGTTTGAAACAGTTTGATATCATTGAGGCACTTTGGCAGGGTACCTGGAACTGAGAATGAATCCTATTAAACCAGATATGGCATGTGGATCCTACGGAGTAAACCTGGAGATGTATTTCTTGCTCTATAAAATGTTACATCTATTTTGTATTGGGCATAGCAGAGAATTTTAACGTGCTGAATCAAGTCACAGTGCAATAACAGCATGATAAAAAAGTTTCAGCAAAATTCAACTATAAATCTTTGAATGGACAATACCCCCCCCCCCCCCCCCACACACACACACACACACACCAGCTTTGGGAGGGATTGTTCAACTCTCATGCCTGCTACTTAGATATGATAAGTCTAACTTCAGAAGCATTTGTAGAAAAGGCAACCCTGAGATATGCAAGTGTTCTTTTTCTCTGAGAATGTCATAATTAATTTTCACCATACTGTTGTCAATCTGTTGTACATCTTACTAATGTTTTTCACAAGTTAGTCCATATCCATTTTTATATATGCAAACATTTCTCAGGGTGTTTATTAATTCAGATAATGTATGCTGTGATACCATACAAAAAGTGAAAGGGGACACAATAGTGTCATGGTGAAGAGATAAGGGTGTCTGTCTTTAAAATCAGTGATCCGGGTTCTAGAATGAATTCACAAAATTAGTGAGCCCCCTGGAGTGGGGAGAAATGACTGTCACATTTGGAGTCAGGTGAATGCTGTAGAAGCAAGATCCTCATCATGTAGTTAAAGTGACTGTATAGTTAGTGACCCATATAGTTACAAGGAACAAATGGACAATCAGCAAGGATGCTATGTCTTCTGGGTAATCTCTCATTTTGACCCTACATGACTCTCTCAACATATGTCGAAGATTGTACACAACCACAATATCAGCATGAAAACTAGGCAAATGCATGTTTGCAAAAGTTTTTTAAGGTGAAGCCAACTGGATGGCATGACAGACTACTTTGCTGGTATGGCCTTAAAAAGCATAGCAATACCAGTGGAAGGGTTAATGTAATAGTTGTACGTGACAAATGTACACATTTTCAGTTCATCATTTTGGTTTGTAATTCTTAGGCACATGTGTTTGATTTACACCCAATACAATGAGAGGCAGAGACAGAGAGAGCCTTTTGAGTCTTTTCATGAAGAAATGGGATACTATGATTAACTAAGTATGCAATAATCCATGACAGAGAACAGTGACATAATGTAATATGTGAATAATCTGAAAATATATTGCCCATGGTCTAATCTGTAAAGTATCTGCCAAAACACATTAAATAAAAATATATAAACTAATATGCAGATGTATAATTAGTCAATGTGATTTGAATGAGAAGCAAAAATATGTAAATTAATAATATTTGTCTGAGTAAAATAATGAGCATGTAATGCAGAAACTACAAAAGCTAAAGTGCGTGCAATTTTTGAAAGCACAGGAACATGTCATTTACAGTAATGGTATAAAAGGAAGAAAGAAACCAAGCGGAACTTACAGGAATAAGAGCTGCTTTCTCTATATTTACACTTCTTAATAATGTCATGTTATGTCAAACATAATGAATCTAAGTGAGACCTACAGACACTGTAGGGAAAATAATACCACCACAGTCATACAAACCGGACATTATATAGATTTTCTAGAACAAGTATCAAACAGACGAGGTAAAAGCAAACCTCATGCAGTTAGAAACATAGTTTTTAAAAGAAGAATCGTTAGTACCTTTAACAGACGTATGAGGTGATAAATCATAATTTCTTTCAGCACAGGCTTCTTTTCTTTCCCAGGTTTTATTTTTTAATTCCAGTGATACAACATTTCATTATTTTTTCCCTCTTGCATGCACCATGCTTTCTTTACAATAATGTATTAATAAGGCTTAGAAAAAAAACTTAGCTTACAACTGATTTACAGTGCAATTAAACAACATCAAGGACTTCCAGGAATTTAATAAAGGTTGATTTGCTAGTTTGTGAGATTCATTCAAAACTACTCTAAAAACTTGGTACATCCTATCTGTTTATTTCATGGTGCCAGGACCTAATGGAAGAAAGAAACTGAAGGGTTAAGTCTTTACACATAACATACTTGTGTTTACAAAAGCCGGGAGAGCGATCTGGAAATGGTATACTATTAAACTAGGTAAAGCAAATTTGAACACAATCAGGCATATCTAGTGTGGATTATGAGCTCTGTGTTACATGAAGAGCACAGGTCACGTCCAGAGTGGAATATGAGCACTGTATTACATGAAGAGCACAGGTCACATTCAGAGTGGAATATGAGCACTGTATTACATGAAGAGCACAGGTCACATTCAGAGTGGAATATGAGCACTGTATTACATGGATAGCACAAGTCACATCCACTGTGGAATATGAGCACAGTATTACATGGATAGCACAAGTCACATCCAGTGTGGAATATGAGCTCTGTATTACATGAAGAGCACAGGTCACATTCAGAGTGGAATATGAGCACTGTATTACATGGAGAGCACAAGTCACATCCACTGTGGAATATGAGCACTGTATTACATGAAGAGCACAGGTCACATCCACTGTGGAATATGAGCACTGTATTACATGGATAGCACAAGTCACATCCACTGTGGAATATGAGCACAGTATTACATGGATAGCACAGGTCACATCCAGTGAGGAATATGAGCTCTGTATTACATGAAGAGCACAGGTCACATTCAGAGTGGAATATGAGCACTGTATTACATGAAGAGCACAGGTCACATCCACTGTGGAATATGAGCACTGTATTACATGAAGAGCACAGGTCACATTCAGAGAGGAATATGAGCACTGTATTACATGAAGAGCACAGGTCACATCCACTGTGGAATATGAGCACTGCATTACATGGATAGCACAGGTCACATCCACTGAGGAATATGAGCACTGTATTACATGGATAGCACAGGTCACATCCACTGTGGAATATGAGCATGGTATTACATGAAGAGCACAGGTCACATCCAGCATGGAATATGAGCACTGTATTACATGAAGAGAACAGGTCACATCCAGTGTGGAATATGAGCACTGTATTACATGGATAGCACAGGTCACATCCACTGTGGAATATGAGCACTGTATTACATGAAGAGCACAGGTCACATTCAGAGAGGAATATGAGCACTGTATTACATGAAGAGCACAGGTCACATCCACTGTGGAATATGAGCACTGCATTACATGGATAGCACAGGTCACATCCACTGTGGAATATGAGCACTGTATTACATGGATAGCACAGGTCACATCCACTGTGGAATATGAGCATGGTATTACATGAAGAGCACAGGTCACATCCAGCATGGAACATGAGCACTGTATTACATGAAGAGAACAGGTCACATCCAGTGTGGAATATGAGCACTGTATTACATGGATAGCACAGGTCACATCCAGTGTGGAATATGAGCACTGTATTACATGAAGAGCACAGGTCACATCCACTGTGGAATATGAGCACTGTATTACATGAAGAGCACAGGTCATGTCCAGAGTGGAATATGAGCACTCTATTACATGGATAGCACAGGTCACATCCAGTGTGGAATATGAGCACTGTATTACATGAAGAGAACAGGTCACATCTAGTGTGGAATATGAGCACTGTATTACATGGATAGCACAGGTCACATCCAGTGTGGAATATGAGCACTGTATTACATGAAGAGCACAGGTCATGTCCAGAGTGGAATATGAGCACTCTATTACATGGATAGCACAGGTCACATCCAGTGTGGAATATGAGCACTGTATTACATGAAGAGAACAGGTCACATCCAGTGTGGAATATGAGCACTGTATTACATGAAGAGCACAGGTCACATCCAGAGTGGAATATGAGCACTGTATTACATGGATAGCACAGGTCACATCCAGTGTGGAATATGAGCACTGTATTACATGAAGAGAACAGGTCACATCCAGTGTGGAATATGAGCACTGTATTACATGAAGAGCACAGGTCACGTCCAGAGTGGAATATGAGCACTCTATTACATGAAGAGCACAGGTCACATCCACTGTGGAATATGAGCACAGTATTACATGAAGAGCACAGGTCACGTCCAGAGAGGAATATGAGCACTCTATTACATGGATAGCACAAGTCACATCCACTGTGGAATATGAGCACTGTATTATATGAAGAGCACAGGTCACGTCCAGAGTGGAATATGAGCACTCTATTACATGGATAGCACAAGTCACATCCACTGTGGAATATGAGCACTGTATTACATGAAGAGCACAGGTCACGTCCAGAGTGGAATATGAGCACTCTATTACATGGATAGCACAAGTCACATCCACTCTGGAATATGAGCACTGTATTACATGAAGAGCACAGGTCACGTCCAGAGTGGAATATGAGCACTCTATGACATGGATAGCACAAGTCACATCCACTGTGGAATATGAGCACTGTATTACATGAAGAGCACAGGTCACGTCCAGAGTGGAATATGAGCACTCTATTACATGGATAGCACAAGTCACATCCACTGTGGAATATGAGCACAGTATTACATGAAGAGAACAGGTCACGTCCAGAGTGGAATATGAGCACTATATTACATGGATAGCACAAGTCACATCCACTGTGGAATATGAGCACTGTATTACATGAAGAGCACAGGTCACATCCACTGTGGAATATGAGCACAGTATTACATGAAGAGCACAGGTCGCATCCACTGTGGAATATGAGCACTGTATTACATGAGGAGCACAGGTCACATCCACTGTGGAATATGAGCACTGTATTACATGGATAGCACAGGTCACATCCACTGTGGAATATGAGCACTGTATTACATGAAGAGCACAGGTCACATCCTGTGTGGAATATGAGCACTGTATTACATGGATAGCACAGGTCACATCCTGTGTGGAATATGAGCACTGTATTACATGAAGAGCACAGGTCACATCCAGAGTAGAATATGAGCACTGTATTACATGAAGAGCACAGGTCATGACCAGAGTGGAATATGAGCACTGTATTACATGAAGAGCACATGTCACATCCACTGTGGAATATGAGCACTATATTACATGGATAGCACAGGTCACATCAACTGTGGTATATGAGCACTGTATTACATGAAGAACACAGGTCACATCCACTGTGGAATATGAGCACTGTATTACATGAAGAGCACAGGTCACATCCTGTGTGGAATATGAGCACTCTATTACATGGTTAGCACAGGTCACATCCACTGTGGAATATGAGCACGGTATTACATGAAGAGCACAGGTCACATCCACTGTGAAATATGAGCACTGTATTACATGAAGAGCACGGGTCACATCCAGAGTGGAATGGTTGGGAGTGTAGCTTAATGGCTAAGGTGTTTGCCTTACAAACACAAGGTGTAGGGTTTGAGTCTCACAAGAGATAATTGGCTAGGCTTAAAATGACTCACAAGGGCAGTTAGCTTACTACTAAACTATGAACTATGAACTATGAACTAAATATGAGCACTGTATTACATGAAGAGCACAAGTCACATCCAGAGTGGAATATGAGCACTGTATTACATGAAGAGTACAGGTCACATCCAGCATGGAATATGAGCCCTGTATTACATGAAGAGCACAAGTCACATCCTGTGTGGAATATGAGCACTGTATTACATGAAAAGAACAGGTCACATCCAGCATGGAATATGAGCACTGTATTACATGGATAGCACAGGTCACATCCAGTGTGGAATATGAGCACTGTATTACATGAAGAGCACAGGTCACATCCACTGTGGAATATGAGCACTGTATTACATGAAGCACAGGTCACATCCAGAGTGGAATATGAGCACTCTATTACATGGATAGCACAGGACACATCCAGTGTGGAATATGAGCACTCTATTACATGAAGAGAACAGGTCACATCCAGTGTGGAATATGAGCACTGTATTACATGGATAGCACAGGTCACATCCAGTGTGGAATATGAGCACTGTATTACATGAAGAGCACAGGTCACATCCACTGTGGAATATGAGCACTGTATTACATGAAGAGCACAGGTCACGTCCAGAGTGGAATATGAGCACTCTATTACATGGATAGCACAGGTCACATCCAGTGTGGAATATGAGCACTGTATTACATGAAGAGAACAGGTCACATCCAGTGTGGTATATGAGCACTGTATTACATGAAGAGCACAGGTCACATCCAGAGTGGAATATGAGCACTGTATTACATGGATAGCACAGGTCACATCCAGTGTGGAATATGAGCACTGTATTACATGAAGAGAACAGGTCAAATCCAGTGTGGAATATGAGCACTGTATTACATGAAGAGCACAGGTCACGTCCAGAGTGGAATATGAGCATTGTATTACATGAAGAGCACAGGTCACATCCACTGTGGAATATGAGCACAAGTCACGTCCAGAGTGGAATATGAGCACTCTATTACATGGATAGCACAAGTCACATCCACTGTGGAATATGAGCACTGTATTACATGAAGAGCACAGGTCACGTCCAGAGTGGAATATGAGCACTCTATTACATGGATAGCACAAGTCACATCCACTCTGGAATATGAGCACAGTATTACATGAAGAGCACAGGTCACGTCCAGAGTGGAATATGAACACTCTATTACATGGATAGCACAAGTCACATCCACTGTGGAATATGAGCACTGTATTACATGAAGAGCACAGGTCATGTCCAGAGTGGAATATGAGCACTCTATTACATGGATAGCACAAGTCACATCCACTGTGGAATATGAGCACTGTATTACATGAAGAGCACAGGTCACTTCCAGAGTGGAATATGAGCACTCTATTACATGGATAGCACAAGTCACATCCACTGTGGAAAATGAGCACTGTATTACATGAAGAGCACAGGTCACATCCACTGTGGAATATGAGCACAGTATTACATGAAGAGCACAGGTTGCATCTACTGTGGAATATGAGCACTGTATTACATGAAGAGCACAGGTCACATCCACTGTGGAATATGAACACTGTATTACATGGATATCACAGGTCACATCCACTGTGGAATATAAGCACTGTATTACATGAAGAGCACAGGTCACATCCTGTGTGGAATATGAGCACTGTATTACATGGGTAGCACAGGTCACATCCTGTGTGGAATATGAGCACTGTATTACATGAAGAGCACAGGTCACATCCAGAGTAGAATATGAGCACTGTATTACATGAAGAGCACAGGTCACGACCAGAGTGGAATATGAGCACTGTATTACATGAAGAGCACAGGTCACATCCACTGTGGAATATGAGCACTATATTACATGGATAGCACAGGTCACATCCACTGTGGTATATGAACACTGTATTACATGAAGAACACAGGTCACATCCACTGTGGAATATGAGCACTGTATTACATGAAAAGCACAGGTCACATCCTGTGTGGAATATGAGCACTCTATTACATGGTTAGCACAGGTCACATGCACTGTGGAATATGAGCACGGTATTGCATGAAGAGCACAGGTCACATCCACTGTGGAATATGAACACTGTATTATGTGAAGAGCACAGGTCACATCCACTGTGAAATATGAGCACTGTATTACATGAAGACCACAAGTCACATCCTGTGTGGAATATGAGCACTGTATTACATGAAGAGAACAGGTCACATCCAGCATGGAATATGAGCACTGTATTACATGGATAGAACAGGTAATACCCACTGTGGAATATGAGCACTGTATTTCATGAAGAGCACAGGTCACATCCAGAGTGGAATATGAGCACTGTATTACATGGATAGCACAGGTCACATCCAGTGTGGAATATGAGCACTGTATTACATAGAGAGCATAGGTCACATCCAGTGTGGAATATGAGCACTGTATTACATGGATAGCACAGGTCACATCCAGTGTGGAATATGAGCACTGTATTACATAGAGAGCACAGGTCACATCCAGTGTGGAATATGAGCACTGTATTTCATGAAGAGCACAGGTCACATCCTGAGTGGAATATGAGCACTGTATTACATGGATAGCACAGGTCACATCCAGTGTGGAATATGAGCACTGTATTACATAGAGAGCACAGGTCACATCCAGTGTGGAATACGAGCACTGTATTACATGAAGAGCACAGGTCACATTCAGAGTGGAATTTGAGCACTGTATTACATGAAGAGCACAGGTCACATCCAGTGTGGAATATGAGCACTGTATTTCATGAAGAGCACAGGTCACATCCTGAGTGGAATATGAGCACTGTATTACATGGATAGCACAGGTCACATCCAGTGTGGAATATGAGCACTGTATTACATAGAGAGCACAGGTCACATCCACTGTGGAGTATGAGCACTGCATTACATGGATAGCACAGATCACATCCACTGTGGAATATGAGCACTGTATTACATGGATAGCACAGGTCACATCCACTGTGGAATATGAGCATGGTATTACATGAAGAGCACAGGTCACATCCAGCATGGAATATGAGCACTGTATTACATGAAGAGAACAGGTCACATCCAGTGTGGAATATGAGCACTGTATTACATGGATAGCACAGGTCACATCCACTGTGGAATATGAGCACTGTATTACATGAAGAACACAGGTCACATTCAGAGAGGAATATGAGCACTGTATTACATGAAGAGCACAGGTCACATCCACTGTGGAATATGAGCACTGCATTACATGGATAGCACAGGTCACATCCACTGTGGAATATGAGCACTGTATTACATGGATAGCACAGGTCACATCCACTGTGGAATATGAGCATGGTATTACATGAAGAGCACAGGTCACATCCAGCATGGAATATGAGCACTGTATTATATGAAGAGAACAGGTCACATCCAGTGTGGAATATGAGCACTGTATTACATGGATAGCACAGGTCACATCCAGTGTGGAATATGAGCACTGTATTACATGAAGAGCACAGGTCACATCCACTGTGGAATATGAGCACTGTATTACATGAAGAGCACAGGTCATGTCCAGATTGGAATATGAGCACTCTATTACATGGATAGCACAGGTCACATCCAGTGTGGAATATGAGCACTGTATTACATGAAGAGAACAGGTCACATCTTGTGTGGAATATGAGCACTGTATTACATGGATAGCACAGGTCACATCCAGTGTGGAATATGAGCACTGTATTACATGAAGAGCACAGGTCACATCCACTGTGTAATATGAGCACTGTATTACATGAAGAGCACAGGTCATGTCCAGAGTGGAATATGAGCACTCTGTTACATGGATAGCACAGGTCACATCCAGTGTGGAATATAAGCACTGTATTACATGAAGAGAACAGGTCACATCCAGTGTGGAATATGAGCACTGTATTACATGAAGAGCACAGGTCACATCCAGAGTGGAATATGAGCACTGTATTACATGAAGAGTACAGGTCACATCCAGCATGGAATATGAGCCCTGTATTACATGAAGAGCACAAGTCACATCCTGTGTGGAATATGAGCACTGTATTACATGAAAAGAACAGGTCACATCCAGCATGGAATATGAGCACTGTATTACATGGATAGCACAGGTCACATCCAGTGTGGAATATGAGCACTGTATTACATGAAGAGCACAGGTCACATCCACTGTGGAATATGAGCACTGTATTACATGAAGCGCACAGGTCACATCCAGAGTGGAATATGAGCACTCTATTACATGGATAGCACAGGACACATCCAGTGTGGAATATGAGCACTCTATTACATGAAGAGAACAGGTCACATCCAGTGTGGAATATGAGCACTGTATTACATGGATAGCACAGGTCACATCCAGTGTGGAATATGAGCACTGTATTACATGAAGAGCACAGGTCACATCCACTGTGGAATATGAGCACTGTATTACATGAAGAGCACAGGTCACGTCCAGAGTGGAATATGAGCACTCTATTACATGGATAGCACAGGTCACATCCAGTGTGGAATATGAGCACTGTATTACATGAAGAGAACAGGTCACATCCAGTGTGGTATATGAGCACTGTATTACATGAAGAGCACAGGTCACATCCAGAGTGGAATATGAGCACTGTATTACATGGATAGCACAGGTCACATCCAGTGTGGAATATGAGCACTGTATTACATGAAGAGAACAGGTCACATCCAGTGTGGAATATGAGCACTGTATTACATGAAGAGCACAGGTCACGTCCAGAGTGGAATATGAGCACTGTATTACATGGAGAGCACAGGTCACATCCACTGTGGAATATGAGCACAAGTCACGTCCAGAGTGGAATATGAGCACTCTATTACATGGATAGCACAAGTCACATCCACTGTGGAATATGAGCACTGTATTACATGAAGAGCACAGGTCACGTCCAGAGTGGAATATCAGCACTCTATTACATGGATAGCACAAGTCACATCCACTCTGGAATATGAGCACAGTATTACATGAAGAGCACAGGTCACGTCCAGAGTGGAATATGAGCACTCTATTACATGGATAGCACAAGTCACATCCACTGTGGAATATGAGCACTGTATTACATGAAGAGCACAGGTCATGTCCAGAGTGGAATATGAGCACTCTATTACATGGATAGCACAAGTCACATCCACTGTGGAATATGAGCACTGTATTACATGAAGAGCACAGGTCACTTCCAGAGTGGAATATGAGCACTCTATTACATGGATAGCACAAGTCACATCCACTGTGGAAAATGAGCACTGTATTACATAAAGAGCACAGGTCACATCCACTGTGGAATATGAGCACAGTATTACATGAAGAGCACAGGTTGCATCTACTGTGGAATATGAGCACTGTATTACATGAAGAGCACAGGTCACATCCACTGTGGAATATGAGCACTGTATTACATGGATATCACAGGTCACATCCACTGTGGAATATGAGCACTGTATTACATGAAGAGCACAGGTCACATCCTGTGTGGAATATGAGCACTGTATTACATGGGTAGCACAGGTCACATCCTGTGTGGAATATGAGCACTGTATTACATGAAGAGCACAGGTCACATCCAGAGTAGAATATGAGCACTGTATTACATGAAGAGCACAGGTCACGACCAGAGTGGAATATGAGCACTGTATTACATGAAGAGCACAGGTCACATCCACTGTGGAATATGAGCACTATATTACATGGATAGCACAGGTCACATCCACTGTGGTATATGAACACTGTATTACATGAAGAACACAGGTCACATCCACTGTGGAATATGAGCACTGTATTACATGAAGAGCACAGGTCACATCCTGTGTGGAATATGAGCACTCTATTACATGGTTAGCACAGGTCACATGCACTGTGGAATATGAGCACGGTATTGCATGAAGAGCACAGGTCACATCCACTGTGGAATATGAACACTGTATTATGTGAAGAGCACAGGTCACATCCACTGTGAAATATGAGCACTGTATTACATGAAGAGTACAGGTCATATGCAGAGTGGAATATGAGCACTGTATTACATGAAGAGCACAAGTCACATCCAGAGTGGAATATGAGCACTGTATTACATGAAGAGCACAGGTCACATCCAGCATGGAATATGAGCCCTGTATTACATGAAGACCACAAGTCACATCCTGTGTGGAATATGAGCACTGTATTACATGAAGAGAACAGGTCACATCCAGCATGGAATATGAGCACTGTATTACATGGATAGAACAGGTAATACCCACTGTGGAATATGAGCACTGTATTTCATGAAGAGCACAGGTCACATCCAGAGTGGAATATGAGCACTGTATTACATGGATAGCACAGGTCACATCCAGTGTGGAATATGAGCACTGTATTACATAGAGAGCATAGGTCACATCCAGTGTGGAATATGAGCACTGTATTACATGGATAGCACAGGTCACATCCAGTGTGGAATATGAGCACTGTATTACATAGAGAGCACAGGTCACATCCAGTGTGGAATATGAGCACAGTATTTCATGAAGAGCACAGGTCACATCCTGAGTGGAATATGAGCACTGTATTACATGGATAGCACAGGTCACATCCAGTGTGGAATATGAGCACTGTATTACATAGAGAGCACAGGTCACATCCAGTGTGGAATATGAGCACTGTATTACATGAAGAGCACAGGTCACATTCAGAGTGGAATTTGAGCACTGTATTACATGAAGAGCACAGGTCACATCCAGTGTGGAATATGAGCACTGTATTTCATGAAGAGCACAGGTCACATCCTGAGTGGAATATGAGCACTGTATTACATGGATAGCACAGGTCACATCCAGTGTGGAATATGAGCACTGTATTACATAGAGAGCACAGGTCACATCCACTGTGGAGTATGAGCACTGCATTACATGGATAGCACAGGTCACATCCACTGTGGAATATGAGCACTGTATTACATGGATAGCACAGGTCACATCCACTGTGGAATATGAGCATGGTATTACATGAAGAGCACAGGTCACATCCAGCATGGAATATGAGCACTGTATTACATGAAGAGAACAGGTCACATCCAGTGTGGAATATGAGCACTGTATTACATGGATAGCACAGGTCACATCCACTGTGGAATATGAGCACTGTATTACATGAAGAGCACAGGTCACATTCAGAGAGGAATATGAGCACTGTATTACATGAAGAGCACAGGTCACATCCACTGTGGAATATGAGCACTGCATTACATGGATAGCACAGGTCACATCCACTGTGGAATATGAGCACTGTATTACATGGATAGCACAGGTCACATCCACTGTGGAATATGAGCATGGTATTACATGAAGAGCACAGGTCACATCCAGCATGGAATATGAGCACTGTATTATATGAAGAGAACAGGTCACATCCAGTGTGGAATATGAGCACTGTATTACATGGATAGCACAGGTCACATCCAGTGTGGAATATGAGCACTGTATTACATGAAGAGCACAGGTCACATCCACTGTGGAATATGAGCACTGTATTACATGAAGAGCACAGGTCATGTCCAGATTGGAATATGAGCACTCTATTACATGGATAGCACAGGTCACATCCAGTGTGGAATATGAGCACTGTATTACATGAAGAGAACAGGTCACATCTAGTGTGGAATATGAGCACTGTATTACATGGATAGCACAGGTCACATCCAGTGTGGAATATGAGCACTGTATTACATGAAGAGCACAGGTCACATCCACTGTGTAATATGAGCACTGTATTACATGAAGAGCACAGGTCATGTCCAGAGTGGAATATGAGCACTCTATTACATGGATAGCACAGGTCACATCCAGTGTGGAATATAAGCACTGTATTACATGAAGAGAACAGGTCACATCCAGTGTGGAATATGAGCACTGTATTACATGAAGAGCACAGGTCACATCCAGAGTGGAATATGAGCACTGTATTACATGGATAGCACAGGTCACATCCAGTGTGGAATATGAGCACTGTATTACATGAAGAGAACAGGTCACATCCAGTGTGGAATATGAGCACTGTATTACATGAAGAGCACAGGTCACGTCCAGAGTGGAATATGAGCACTCTATTACATGAAGAGCACAGGTCACATCCACTGTGGAATATGAGCACAGTATTACATGAAGAGGACAGATCACGTCCAGAGTGGAATATGAGCACTCTATTACATGGATAGCACAAGTCACATCCACTGTGGAATATGAGCACTGTACTACATGAAGAGCACAGGTCATGTCCAGAGTGGAATATGAGCACTCTATTACATGGATAGCACAAGTCACATCCACTGTGGAATATGAGCACTGTATTACATGAAGAGCACAGGTCACGTCCAGAGTGGAATATGAGCACTCTATTACATGGATAGCACAAGTCACATCCACTCCGGAATATGAGCACTGTATTACATGAAGAGCACAGGTCACGTCCAGAGTGGAATATGAGCACTCTATGACATGGATAGCACAAGTCACATCCACTGTGGAATATGAGCACTGTATTACATGAAGAGCACAGGTCACGTCCAGAGTGGAATATGAGCACTCTATTACATGGATAGCACAAGTCACATCCACTGTGGAATATGAGCACAGTATTACATGAAGAGCACAGGTCACGTCCAGAGTGGAATATGAGCACTCTTTTACATGGATAGCACAAGTCACATCCACTGTGGAATATGAGCACTGTATTACATGAAGAGCACAGGTCACATCCACTGTGGAATATGAGCACAGTATTACATGAAGAGCACAGGTCGCATCCACTGTGGAATATGAGTACTGTATTACATGAAGAGCACAGGTCACATCCACTGTGGAATATGAGCACTGTATTACATGGATAGCACAGGTCACATCCACTGTGGAATATGAGCACTGTATTACATGACGAACACAGGTCACATCCTGTGTGGAATATGAGCACTGTATTACATGGATAGCACAGGTCACATCCTGTGTGGCATATGAGCACTGTATTACATGAAGAGCACAGGTCACATCAAGAGTAGAATATGAGCACTGTATTACATGGAGAGCACAGGTCATGACCAGAGTGGAATATTAGCACTGTATTACATGAAGAGCACAGGTCACATCCACTGTGGAATATGAGCACTATATTACATGGATAGCACAGGTCACATCCACTGTGGTATATGAGCACTGTATTACATGAAGAACACAGGTCACATCCACTGTGGAATATGAGCACTGTATTACATGAAGAGCACAGGTCACATCCTGTGTGGAATATGAGCACTCTATTACCTGGTTAGCACAGGTCACATCCACTGTGGAATATGAGCACGGTATTACATGAAGAGCACAGGTCACATCCACTGTGGAATATGAACACTGTATTATGTGAAGAGCACAGGTCACATCCACTGTGAAATATGAGCACTGTATTACATGAAGAGCACGGGTCACATCCAGAGTGGAATGGTTGGGAGTGTAGCTTAATGGCTAAGGTGTTTGCCTTACAAACACAAGGTGCAGGGTTTGAGTCTCACAAGAGATAATTGGCTAGGCTTAAAATGACTCACAAGGGCAGTTAGCTTAGTACTAAGCTATGAACTATGAACTATGAACTATGAACTAAATATGAGCACTGTATTACATGAAGAGCACAAGTCACATCCAGAGTGGAATATGAGCACTGTATTACATGAAGAGCACAGGTCACATCCAGCATGGAATATGAGCCCTGTATTACATGAAGAGTATAAGTCACATCCTGTATGGAATATGAGCACTGTATTACATGAAGAGAACAGGTCACATCCAGCATGGAATATGAGCACTGTATTACATGGATAGCACAGGTCACATCCAGTGTGGAATATGAGCACTGTATTACATGAAGAGCCCAGGTCACATCCACTGTGGAATATGAGCACTGTATTACATGAAGCGCACAGGTCACATCCAGAGTAGAATATGAGCACTCTATTACATGGATAGCACAGGACACATCCAGTGTGGAATATGAGCACTCTATTACATGAAGAGAACAGGTCACATCCAGTGTGGAATATGAGCACTGTATTACATGGATAGCACAGGTCACATCCAGTGTGGAATATGAGCACTGTATTACATGAAGAGCACAGGTCACATCCACTGTGGAATATGAGCACTGTATTACATGAAGAGCACAGGTCACGTCCAGAGTGGAATATGAGCACTCTATTGCATGGATAGCACAGGTCACATCCAGTGTGGAATATGAGCACTGTATTACATGAAGAGAACAGGTCACATCCAGTGTGGAATATGAGCACTGTATTACATGAAGAGCACAGGTCACATCCAGAGTGGAATATGAGCACTGTATTACATGGATAGCACAGGTCACATCCAGTGTGGAATATGAGCACTGTATTACATGAAGAGAACAGGTCACATCCAGTGTGGAATATGAGCACTGTATTACATGAAGAGCACAGGTCATGTCCAGAGTGGAATATGAGCACTGTATTACATGAAGAGCACAGGTCACATCCACTGTGGAATATTAGCACAAGTCACGTCCAGAGTGGAATATGAGCACTCTATTACATGGATAGCACAAGTCACATCCACTGTGGAATATGAGCACTGTATTACATGAAGAGCACAGGTCATGTCCAGAGTGGAATATGAGCACTCTATTACATGGATAGCACAAGTCACATCCACTCTGGAATATGAGCACTGTATTACATGAAGAGCACAGGTCACGTCCAGAGTGGAATATGAGCACTCTATTACATGGATAGCACAAGTCACATCCACTGTGGAATATGAGCACTGTATTACATGAAGAGCACAGGTCATGTCCAGAGTGGAATATGAGCACTCTATTACATGGATAGGACAAGTCACATCCACTGTGGAATATGAGCACTGTATTACATTAAGAGCACAGGTCACTTCCAGAGTGGAATATGAGCACTCTATTACATGGATAGCACAAGTCACATCCACTGTGGAAAATGAGCACTGTATTACATGAAGAGCACAGGTCACATCCACTGTGGAATATGAGCACAGTATTACATGAAGAGCACAGGTCGCATCTACTGTGGAATATGAGCACTGTATTACATGAAGAGCACAGGTCACATCCACTGTAGAATATGAGCACTGTATTACATGGATATCACAGGTCACATCCACTGTGGAATATGAGCACTGTATTACATGAAGAGCACAGGTCACATCCTGTGTGGAATATGAGCACTGTATTACATGGGTAGCACAGGTCACATCCTGTGTGGAATATGAGCACTGTATTACATGAAGAGCACAGGTCACATCCAGAGTAGAATATGAGCACTGTATTACATGAAGAGCACAGGTCACGACCAGAGTGGAATATGAGCACTGTAGTACATGAAGAGCACAGGTCACATCCACTGTGGAATATGAGCACTATATTACATGGATAGCACAGGTCACATCCACTGTGGTATATGAACACTGTATTACATGAAGAACACAGGTCACATCCACTGTGGAATATGAGCACTGCATTACATGAAAAGCACAGGTCACATCCTGTGTGGAATATGAGCACTCTATTACATGGTTAGCACAGGTCACATGCACTGTGGAATATGAGCACGGTATTGCATGAAGAGCACAGGTCACATCCACTGTGGAATATGAACACTATATTATGTGAAGAGCACAGGTCACATCCACTGTGAAATATGAGCACTGTATTACATGAAGAGCACAGGTCACATGCAGAGTGGAATATGAGCACTGTATTACATGAACAGCACAAGTCACATCCAGAGCGGAATATGAGCACTGTATTACATGAAGAGCACAGGTCACATCCAGCATGGAATATGAGCCCTGTATTACATGAAGACCACAAGTCACATCCTGTGTGGAATATGAGCACTGTATTACATGGATAGAACAGGTAATACCCACTGTGGAATATGAGCACTGTATTTCATGAAGAGCACAGGTCACATCCAGAGTGTAATATGAGCACTGTATTACATGGATAGCACAGGTCACATCCAGTGTGGAATATGAGCACTGTATTACATAGAGAGCATAGGTCACATCCAGTGTGGAATATGAGCACTGTATTACATGGATAGCACAGGTCACATCCAGTGTGGAATATGAGCACTGTATTACATAGAGAGCACAGGTCACATCCAGTGTGGAATATGAGCACTGTATTTCATGAAGAGCACAGGTCACATCCTGAGTGGAATATGAGCACTGTATTACATGGATAGCACAGGTCACATCCAGTTTGGAATATGAGCACTGTATTACATAGAGAGCACAGGTCACATCCAGTGTGGAATATGAGCACTGTATTACATGAAGAGAACAGGTCACATCCAGCGTGGAATATGAGCACTGTATGACATGGATAGAATAGGTAATACCCAGTATGGAATATGAGCACTCTATTTCATGAAGAGCACAGGTCACATCCAGAGTGGAATATGAGCACTGTATTACATGGATAGCACAGGTCACATCCAGTGTGGAATATGAGCATGGTATTACATGAAGAGCACAGGTCACATCCAGTGTGGAATATGAGCACTGTATTACATGAAAAGCACAGGTCATGTCCAGTGTAAAGGACAAGTATTGTAATATCTGGAGGGCTGATGAAGGTTTTCTGTTTTATATGGTAGTTATTTGGCCATATTGGTTTTACAGCATTCAAGCAAGTAGTCAGAAAACCAAGCCTACTCTGAGAACACAAGAATTGTAATAATGTCCTGAAAATAAAACTTTTTGTATGTGGAACTAGAGATGACAAACCTCAAGAAAATCTCTTATACCCTGTTCTTTGGCAAGGTCTGCTCTACAGTACAAGACAGTCCTACACTTAGTAGGGTCTTATCAGTTAGCATTACTAACTTGCACAAAAGGCATCTTAAAAAATGGAAGCCTGATAAAAACAGAAGCCACCAATGAGCAAAGAACCATGACACAGGCAAGGTACACACACATGCAGCTTCTCCATTTTCAAGAAATTCTGCTTGTTAAATACATTATAGATGTGTCATGCTACATGCTAGATTGTATTTAGCACAGATTCACTTTGTATTGATTGATACAATATAATAAGACTCAATTGGAGTATAGAACAAGGGTTGCCATATGTGTAGCAATGTTTTGGTATATAAAGCATTGATACAGACAAGCCAATGGAAAAATAGATTTAGTTAGTTTAACTTCTTAAGCGTGGCAGAACTATGATCAAATTCACAAATTTCAGGTTCAGTCTAAGGTTTAGAAAGGAAGAAATTAATAAAAATGGATGCACTCAATTCAAGCAGTTTATAATCAGGCATGGTGCACAATACAAGAAGCAGTTTGTAAGGGTGGAAACAAACATCCTTATACATATAGCATATACCTAAATGTCAGACAGCCCTATTACAATGAAATGCCAGCAAAACAGTACACAAATGGCTTCCATTAAAACATTATGCAAATGTACAAGCCAAGAAACATCATATTTACCATGGTAGCAATCAAAATGATTATGTACAAGAGAAGTAAGAACCTTCAAATGCATGGCAAAGAATTGGTGAATGCATCATCTAGAGTTAACAACAGTAAAGAATACTGTAAAACAAGAACGTATGAATACACAATGTCATTTTCTACATGGGTTGTATATGGTATCAAGAAAAGCAATGCCATGTTATAGATGCTTAAGGATCCACTGGATACCTTTATTTTATTCTCCCACCTGCCTCCCTTTCTTCATCTCTGTCGATTAGGAGTTGTGAATATAGCAGTACATGATGAAATGTTTCTGATATAATAATTAATAAGGTACGGAGTGTAATCATGAAAGAGTGTAGGACAAGAATTGCTGTTACTAAATTATGCGCATCATATAGGTGATCTGATATTCATTATCTAAACAGATTCTGACAATTAAAATGTAAAATGCAAATGTGTTAACAGAAAAGGAATGGGAAGCAGCAGACAGAAAACTAGAAATGCGTGATGACTTATTTACTGTTGTTTTTAAAGGAATCATCCCACTGGACATAGTCTATTTTCAAGAGATGGCAGAGGGGAAAAATCCACAAAAGGCAAAATAAAAATGACTACAAGAAAAATAAAACAAGTGCAGATCGTATACAACTCAAAGTCAATTGGATTATAGCAATTCCTGAAGTATATGCTGTAATGAAAGTACAACATGGAAGGAGACTGCATTTGGGGATCAGTTATCCATTTTATTGTACACTGGCTCCCATTATTGCTAAGAAATACAACTGAGAGTGTTTAAGTGACACACAGAAAGTACAGTCAATACTTAAAAGAAATACTGTATGATCAGTTCTAACTGTGAGGGTATGCTAAGGCTTTCATAAGGAGCACAGAAGTGGTGTGATAAGTAAAGCACAACATGGTAACAAAAGAGAAAATCTATCAATATTCATTCATATTTAGAAATGGCAGACAAATATTTTAGTATGGATTAAACCAATATAGATCATAGCTGTAACTGAATAGGTGACTGAACTAGTCATGTGTCTATATGTGTTGCACCTGTTTAGTTTCAAATTATTGCATAGTGAAGAAGCCTTACCTATATATTGGTCACAGTAGTAGCATTGTAAGACTGAAACATATAATCACTGTAATTGATGGACAAATGAGAAGCAAAGGGATTGATCAGACATAAACCAATTATCTAAACCAGTAAGAGCTGGATAGGTGGATTCATACATACTTTTCATCAGCTGCATAGTTATTTCTTAGTTTGTTTCCAAGCTCAATCCAACCTGTAGACCAAAGATGCATGCTTTATGTGTTTTGTATGCTGAGTTTGCTGCAGTGCTGTTGTAAGTAGTCCTGACTTTATCAACAGAGCATTTGGGATTTTTTGTCAACATAATGCATATATGTTATTGCTAATTTTTTGGAAGGCTACTTTTTCCCATTTTCTCATTGTTTAACTTACATTCTGGTTTCTAGTTTGTTCCAGGGCACTGAGCAGTATTTATGGTGACTAATGTACAGTGGTTTGAGAAGTTAAGGATGCTATCAGTATGAGCTCCATAATGTTTGTAATCATCCATACTTTTGAAGTAAGAACCATCAGTGGTTGATAGTTAAGCTTAGGTAGGCTAGAAAAGAATGCAGCATTTCTTAAGGCAATTGTTTTAGTTTTAGCTACATTTACTATTAGAAGGCTAACTACTTCTGTAAGTTGTCAGAAGCATGCTGAAGTTCATCCTATAGTAAACCATAAATCTAATCTGATCATTTTTGGCAATTTCAGCATACCGTACAGTATTAAACACAATCTAACCCAAGTGTAAAATGATGACTTTCGCAGTGTAGTGCAGTGTACTGAGCATATATTTAATCTGAGCATAAAACAGTGAACATTGGCATTATCTGTGAACTGCTTGCTATAAACATAATTCAATAGTAGCATTTTTGGCATACTGTACTGTAGTAAACATACATATATACAGACATCAAAACCAAACACAAAATAATGGCATTTTTGGCATAGTGTACCATGCTAAACACACAGCTAACCCAAGCATAAAACAGTGTAAACCATGGGAAACTGTACCATATTAAATATGCATTTAAACCAACCGTAAAACAACAGCATTCTTGGAGTACTGTACTACCTTAATCATACAGCTAACCCAAACATAAAGCAGTGGCATTTTTGGCATACTGTGGCATATTAAACATACGAACATAAAACAGCAGCAGTCTGTAGTGTATTAAACATACATTTAACTCAAACACAAAGCATTAAGATTCTCAGCATACTGTACCATAATAAACATACAGTGAGCCAATCATAAAGCAGAGGCACACTCTTCTTTTACAACATACATCTAACCTGAACTTAAAACAGTGGCATTCTCACTGGATCGTATTAAGTATATATCTAACTCAAGCATAAACAGTCCGATAACAAGTGTACCATACTGTATCAAGGGTCTATGTCATTTAATCGACCTTCCAGATGTTTGAACACCAGAAGTTCGAATGGGGAACTTCGAAAATTGAAAATGTTGAAGCCGCGGAAATACAAATTTTTTCCCAGGGAAAGAATTTGGTTGGCTGTTTCTGTGGCTTCGACATTTAATTCGGTTGGCTGTTTCTGTGGCTTTGACATTTTCTACATTGTGGTGCGAAAGTTACGGAACGGGTTAAGGTAAGTGTGCGAGTGTGATGGACATTGGGGTTAGGGTGCAGATAAGGTAAGTGTGCGATAGTGACGGACTTTAGGGTTAGGGTGCGGGTAAGGTAAGTGTGCGATAGTGACGGACTATAGGGATAGGGTGCGGGTAAGGTAAGTGTGCGATAGTGACGGACTTTAGGGTTAGAGTATGGGTAAGGTAAGTGTGCGATAGTGACGGACTTTAGGGTCAGGGTGCGGGTAAGGTAAGTGTGCGATAGTGATGGACTTTAGGGTTAGGGTGCAGGTAAGGTAAGTGTGTGATAGTGATAGGGTTAGGGTTTGGGTTAAGGTTAGTGCATAGATAGTTGTGTATGTAAGGTTTAGTGTAGGTTTATTAGGTTTTTAGTGTGCTTGTGTTGTGTGTGTGTTTTTCGGAACAGTGAATTTTTTCCCTGGGAAAAATTTCCTGTTCTGAGGTTTTGATGTTATCACATTTCGAACTTCCAAGTTCGAACATATGGTGTTTGAAATTTTGGAAGTTCGATTATGTGACATAGACCCTGTATCAAACATATATGTAAACTGTACATAAAACAGTGGCATTTCCAGTGTACTGTACCACATTAAACCTACATTTAACTAGAGCACTAAACAGAGTCAGTCTTGGCAAGACAGCAAAAACTATAAGAAAATCCCAGCCAGGCTAGAGTTTGCACTGTGTGATACCGTAAACCTCCTGTAATAGAGGCCAATGGGATATATGCGAATGACCTCTTAAGGACACCAAGTGTTTCAGCTATATGGCTTCTGAATGTCCATGACTTTTTTTTTTTATTAAGCCTTTGTGGATACATTCAGGCCAGAAAAGCCAAACTCCACGACCTGTGGATATGCATATTTCAGGGTTCTTATGACCTCATCAGCACAACATAAGTGGACCGTTTGGCTATACTTTAGAAACCACATTAAACATCTAACCTGACCATAAAACAGTGGCATTCTTGTCATACTGTACTATTCTGTATTAAATATTACTCTGACCTGAGCACAAAGTGGTGGCATTCTCAATGTACTGCAGCATAGTAACCATGCATCTGACCTGTGCATAAAAACCTAGCATTCTCAGTGTACTGTACCACATTAGTCACACTTTAACCTGAGCATATACCAGCGACAGTCTCAGCATATTTATATTAAACGTATAACTAATCTGAGCATACATGTCATTCTCAGAGTACTGCAGCACATTAAACATACATACTAACAGGAGCATAAAACATGTGCCATTCTCAGAGTACTACGGGCCATTAAACATGCATACTAACAGAGGCATACAGCATGTGCCATTCTCAGAGTACTGCAGCACATTAAACATACATACTAACAGGAGCATAAAACGTGCCATTCTCAGAGTACTGCAGGCCATTAAACATACATACTAACAGAAGCATACAACATGTGCCATTCTCAGAGTACTGCAGCACATTAAACATACATACTAACAGGAGCATAAAACATGTGCCATTCTCAGATTACTGCAGGCCATTAAAAATACATACTAACAGAAGCATACAACATGTGCCATTCTCAGAGTACTGAAGCACATTAAACATACATACATACTAACAGGAGCATAAAAGCTGCGGTGGTGGTGCTGCGGTAGTGTTGTCACCTCACAGTAAGACGTTGTCCTGTTCGATTCTCAGCTAAAGCATCTTCTGTGTGGAGACATGCGTGAATGGGCGTACCTTCGTTGAAGGTTGTGCATCAGGCCTGGCATGTCGGTATGTAAAAATCTACTGCCAATCATTAGCGGACCGGAGTTCCGCTGTGGTGACCCCTAACCGGGAAAAGCCAAAAGATATAACAACTAACAGGAGCATAAAACAGTGCATTCTTAATGTACTCTAGCATTAATATATACGTAACCCATGCAATAAACATTAGCTTTCTCTGTGTACTGTGCCATATTAAATGCAATAACCAGACTATAAAACAGTGGTATTCTCTGCATAATGTGCCATATTTAATATTATCAAACCAGAGTATAGTTTAAACAGTGGCATTCTCAGTGCAATGTATTACATTAGATGTAAATCAAACTCAAGGCAAAAACAGCATAATTCTCAGTGCACTATACCATATTAAATGTACTTAGCAACACAGCATAAAATAATGGCATCCTTGGCATACTATTCTATATCTAATATATATTGTACTACAGCATAAATCAGTGCCTTTTTTAGAGTATTGTACTGGAGTTCAGTGTGCATCTATCCCAAGCATAAAACTGCGATATTCAGATGTATGTGCTGTATTAAACTACACACAACCTGACCATACTACAGCATATGAAACATATAACTAAGCTGAGCATAAAACAATGGCATTATAAGCACACTGTATCAAGGTGATATCTTTGGTACATGATGCATGCAGTTTGCAAAGCTAGGTAGCAGCAGTGAGCCTTGACATATAAGTTTAAAGAACTGCTGAAAAGGGATATATATGGTTTATTTCCATTTTAATGCTTGAAAAAGATTTAATAGAATGTTCTTGAACAACAGGCATTCTAATTTAATTTAAAGTAGGATGAGATTATTCAGTTAAAAATTTGGACAGGTTCAAGAATAGACCTAGCAAATTCAAAACACAGCCAGCACTCAACAAAATTGCGATGCAATACTTTGCAAGAGTTTATTCAAAAAAACACCATTCATGCAAAAGATGATATTAAACAAAACAGACCAGTTTCGGCATAAACTGCCTTCATCAGTGTTATGAAACCACATCCCATCAATGCATTTATATAAAGAAGCTCACCATCCATACGTTAATTATAAATGTTCATTTAAACCTGGTGTAAATAATGCCCCTAACCTAATTATCCAAGTTTTTTCTTTTTCATTTAAAATATCATGCCATCCAGCTTTGTTCATTCTATTATATCCAATCCTATCAGTAATAATAAAAGAAAATTTAGCAGTAGAATGTTTTAGAGTGTGTTTCAATAACGTATTAAAACCATGCTTATTTCTTATATCACTCATATGTTCTGTAGTTCTAATCCTGACTGGACATGATGTCTGTCCAACATAAAAAGCAGAACAGTGCATGTAGCAAGAGCAGGCCTCCCACAAATGGCCCATGATGATGCTTTTCCTCAGATGGCCAACTAACACAACTAGGGCACTGTCCATTCCACAGTATGGTCAGACATTATGCTGACAATCTCACAGGATTTGGATTTACTTACATTTGCCAATGTTTTTTCAAAAGTTGGCAATGTACCATTTTTGGCAGTAGGCTCATGATAGCAATAGTCTTTAACTACAGAAGCAGCTTATTGCTCTCTTTTTATATACAGTAACCACATACACAAGTTTCCACAGCTGTGCCAGTGTTTGCTCCATAGGTGCTACTGGCTTAAATATGCCATATGCAACTAGTTAGAGACATTTGCTAACTATGGCTGAAAATGGTCCTGGGATTAGTCTGCGTACCTGGTTATCAAGCAAATAGCATGGTGTATTGACACATGTCAGGAATAATGTGGTAAATATGGGGTAAGCCTGGCTAGGCTTAAAACGGCTTTAGGCTGATAGCCTAATAACTACCTATGAACCTATAATTACGTAAAGGTTGTCTAGTCCAGGAGATGATGAGAAGTAATCCTGAGTAATAGTTTCACTACTTCTGACTATGAGCCTGATTTGGAAAAGAATGTTTGTGGCTTCATTGTTTTTCTGCAGCAATTGAAACCAGATATCGGGAAGCTGCTTCTACAGCATTACTAAGAAGCATGCTAACATTTTCAGCCATGTGCAGTTCAGACTGTTCTCCATTTGTTGCTACATGGGTACTGCCAAAAACCTTATGTTTCTCCAGAACTGCTTTGGGAAGGTCACATTTCTGTCCTATAGTATAAGGAGGTATTGTTTTACTTCCATGCAGTGATTCTTAGCAAGAGTTGTAAAGTTGCCTATATTTGATTCTGTTTGCAATTTTGTAAATATTCTCTTTAAAACTGTATCTTTGCATCATATATTAACCATTTTGTAATTATGTTTGTACTCTGCAAATACTTAAAATTCAGTAGTACATATAAATGTACTTAGTCCTATGTTTAAGCTGCCATCTGTTAAATTTAACAATCTATTATATGTATTGCGCAAGTAGCTGCTATCTCTTTTAGTTCTGGTTATTTTATCTGTATTACACCTATCCATTATGTAGTTACATGGTGACCTGGGCTAGATCTGAAAAGGATCACTGAACCACCCCACATAGGTTCATAGGTTCATAGGTTTATACTAGGCTATCTGCCCCAAGGCATTTATAAGCCTAGCCCGAATTTTTGTGGCTTACGCCACCCCTTATATGAAAAAATACTCTACCCATTAGTTTGTTGTGCCTCTGTCCAGCAGTGACATAGAGATGATTCCCGGGGTAAACCTACGATCTCCCATCCACAGGTCAAGATTTCTCTTGAACAGAGCCAGCGAGGTGCTCTGCCTCACATGGACCGGGAGTCCACAGCATAGGGAGTCTCTGAGTGATAAATCTATCCCTCCAGCATGTCCTATTTATATCCGTGCTAAGGTTTAAGTCACTTGCTCTAGTGGTTTTGGTGGATTTGGATTTTTTGAGGTGGAGCATGTCCATTAATTCTGGGTTGGACATGGCCTTGTATGTCAGGCACATGTCACCTCTGAGCAGATGGTATGCGACTGAATAGAGCTGGAGTTTCTTCAATCTGGCAGCATATGGCAGATTTTGGAGTCCCTTTATCCTTTTGGTGAGAAACTTTTGGGGTCTCTCCAATTGCTGCAGATGTCGGGCGAGATACATCCCGAATGGGGCATTGTACTCGATCATTGGTCTGATAAGTGAAGAGTACAGGGGACAATGACCTCACTAGATCTGGATGTGAATCCCTTCATGATCAGGTGGGCAATGTAGAAGGTCTTTCTAACCACTTTAGCAACGTGAGTGTCAAAGAAAGGCCACTGTCAACCTGGGTCCCCAGGTCCCTGATAACCTCTTCTGTGCTTAGTGGATTGCCACCTATATGGTAGCTTGGGGTTACCTTGTTTTTCCCGAAGGGTATGACTATACATTTTTTGGCATTTAACTTCAGGCCATGGCTCTGGCACCAGCTATCTGTTTCCGTGAGTCCCTTCTGAAGGATATCCGTGTCCGATGCACTTTCCACTATGGCGCCCAGTTTGCAGTCGTCTGCAAACTTTGTCAGCCAAAGTCCACCCCTGTTGGCCTGTACTTCTGAGAAGTAGATGCTGAATAATAGGGGGCCAAGGACCGAGCCCTATGGGACACCACTTGTGACCGGCTTGGAGTCTGACATAGCGCCAGCAACTCTAACCCTGTGGGTTCTGTCCAGCCAGTTTGCAACCCATCTTGTGACATATGGGTTTACATTTAAGCTGGTAAGTTTTTTCACAATACCCGAGTGGGGTATTGTGTCGAAAGCCTTTGCAAGGTCAAGGTAGGCTGTATGGACTGCCTTTCCCTCATCAATGGCCTTGGTGACTATTTCGAAGAAGTCGACCAAGTTCAAAAGGCATGATCTTCCCTTGACGAAGCCAAACTGGGTCGGGTCCAATGTCTGCAAGTCCCCTATATCTTTGTTTATGAGCTCCATTATGATCCTCTCCATAGCTTTGCAGACTAGACTTGTTAAGCTTATGGGGTGGTAATTACCAGGGTCCGTAGAGGCACCGCCTTTGTGGAGTGGGACCACAGTTGCCGTACGCCACTCCTTGGGCACGTATCCTGTGGTAAGGCTGAGATTAAACAGCTGCCTTATGTGCAGGTTTAATTCCTCATTTAGCTCGTGTAGCACACAGCTGGGGACACCATCCGGTCCCATTGATGCTGTGTTTTAGCTTTAGAGAGAGCAGCTTTCACCTGTGCATTTGAGATGTCTGGGAGGCTACACTCCGCTGGGATAGTTATCTCTCCTTTAGGGGGGGAGAGAGGGGTGAAGTTTGCACTGAACCTGTCTGCCAGTATGTTGGCAATGTCTGTGGGTTCAGTGATTTTTGTATCATTTTGGACTAATTCTGAGCATATCTGGGAGTTTCCACCCAGGTTCCTAACATAGCTGAAAAAGGCCTTATGATTGTCCTTTGAATCCATGGCAATTTTTCTCTCAAAATTGGCCTTAGTTGATTTTATGAGTGCTCGTATTTTTTACTAATAATGATCAGGGTGACTTCCCTTTTATGGATTTTGTTCTATCATGTAATAGCTTTCTCCTCTTATTGTAAAGTTTGTTAATGGCTGAGGTCCACCAGACTGGACGTTTGCCCTTTGTGGAAAGAGTATTGGTTTTATTTGGGATTGCCTGATCCATGCAGTCCTGGAGGTGTTCATAGAAGGCATTTGTAAGGGCTTCCACAGCTTGGGTTGTGGTTTCCACTGTCTCAGGGGCCTTGAAGGATACCACACCAGTCTTGAGTAGTGTGAAGTTTGCTTTAGAGAAGTTCTTCACTGTGGTCTTTTTTGTTTGGGGTGGGGGCGGGATGTGGATTTCCAGTGAGATTAGTTTATGATCAGATCTCACCAATGAGAGATATACTTCCAGTGTGGAGCATTTTGTCCCCATGTTTGTGATAATGAGATCTAGTATATTTTCTCCTCTCGTGGGAACAGTGACTAGCTGTTCCATGGCATTTGAATTTATGAACTCCAGGAACCGTTGGGCTAGAAAGTTAGGGCTTGAGTAATGTTCCCAGTCTATATTCGGGTAGTTGAAGTCACCCAATATGATGGTGTTTGGAGATACATTTATACCCTCCAGTGTCTTCAGGAAGGCTGTGTGGGGTTCCTGAGTTTGAGAGGGTGGCCTGTAGCATGCTACAATTTGTAGAGCAGTTTTGCCTATGGTTAGTTGCACTTGGATGGTTTCCGAAGCTTCGTGCGTTGCCACCAACCTGGAGGTGTGGGTATCCTTTATGAATATGGATACATCCCTCCTTTTGTGGTGTGGTCCGGGTTTTGGGGCCGGAACGCATGATAGGAGGTAAAACCTAATAGTGCCGGGGTGCTCTCAGGAGCCTTGAACCAGGTTTCAGTTACAGCACAGACATCGATGTTCTCCATACTGAGAAGGGCCTCGAGTGCGTGCATTTTGAGATTTAGACTTCTGGCATTGAGCAGCATTACCCTCAGTTTCTTTCCATTTTGTTTTCTAGGGTGGTAGGTTTAGAATTTGAGCCTTGCCTAAAAAGGCACTATGGGGGTGGCAAGAGCCTTAGCCAATATCCGGAATCCCAGGGTGACAGGTGCAAGCCGTCCCTTGCGAAGCAGCATGGCTTGTCAAGCATGTCATCCCAGGCAGACAGACACTGGATCCCCTTTGAATGACACCAGACATTAAGCCAATTGTTAAAGCTGATCATCTTGTCTCTATATTGTGGCATCATTCTTGGTGAAGGAAGGATACTGCTCAGGGTTAGGGTCATACCTGCCTGGGCTACATAATCAGAGAGCTCCTCTATGTCTCTTTTCATGTAGTCCAGGGAGGTACGTCTCAGGTCGTTCACACCAGCATGGACAATGACTGTGTCATATTTGTACTTGCCGTGGAGTGACCCGAGTGCTAGTGTTATGTGGCGGATTCTAGCGCCCGATAGGCAGCTTACTGTGACCCTCTCCTTGTTCAGCCTGGTGAGTGGGACGTCAGTGTGTCTGACTATGGAGTCACCTATGACAAGTATGTTTGGTGTTGTATTTGGCCTTAAGGGCTGTGACTGCTTTGCACACTGCTTTTGTGGTTTATGTGTTGCTTGTGGGGTGTCTTGAGGTAGCAGTTGTTTGGGCGTCTGCTTTGGAGGCCTCTGCTGTTTAGGTAAATTTTTACTCAGATCCTCCGAGTATGTCTTTGTGTGTTTATGTGTTTGATTCAGTGGTGTGGTAGCATTATGTGAGGCTGGTTTTGTGGTGTGTGTAGTTGCCTTCTCCTCCTGTCTGGTCTTGCCAGTCCTGAGTTGAGAGAGCTCAGCCTCCAGTTTGGCTAAATAGCTGCATCTCTCGCAAGTATTTGTGTTATGTGGGAGGAGGAGTGGGTTGTCTGTGTACATGAGGCAGTTATAACATTGCCTCAAGATTCCCAGATTCACCAGCTGGACCAGAGAGGAGATTGACAACTGACCTTTGGACATGCTAGAATAATATTGGGAATTCCTTAATAATTGAAAACAAGGGCCAGTGGGGAGTGAGGGTGTAGTGCTTTTAATTTTTAGTGCTGACTTATATAATTGCTTTAGTGAGTAAGTGCCAGGTAACTTGAGTGCAATGTGTTACAAGTAACTAAATGCAAAAACGACAAACCGTAACTTTCTTTCAAGTGAAACAAGGAAATAAATACAGTAAGCAATGCAAATATCACTAGTGATCCACAGAAGCACTGAGAAGCCGCGTATTAGGTGGAATTAGCTTCCAGGGAAATAACAAGCAAACAAACAACAAGCATATAAACAAAGCTAGATTCAGCAGGCCTGGATCTAGTCTATGCTAGAGCAAACAAGGTGTACCAATTTCAGTAAGATACAGTTCAAATATTCAGGCACTATAAACCTTTAACCAGAAATTCCCAGCTCAGAAGGGCAGAGTCCAGCCTCTTCTCCCACAAGAGTGCAGACCACGAACCTTCTTAATGTAAAATAACTGGCCTGAAGCCCAAGTGCCTAAACCAGAACTAATACACTTGGACACTGGGCTCTCAATCAGCAGTTCCCAACTTAGAAGGATGAAAGCTACCTGTCCTGCCACCACAGTGCTTGCCACAAACCTTCCTAATGTAAAACAACTGGTCTGAAGCCCAAGTGCTTAATCCAAAAGACTTAGAATGATAGCTACACTTTAATCAAGTTACAACCAAGCAGTAATAAATACAATTGAATACTTTAGAGAATGTCTGGATTAGTGCTCAAGTTACACAAACAACGCTAGATCCAGCAGGCCCGAATCCAGTCTATGCCACAGCAAACAAGGCGCACCAACTTCAGTAAGAAGCAGTTCAGATATGCATGCACTATAAGCCTTTAACTAGAAATTCCCAGCTCAGAAGGGCAGAGTCCAGCCTCTCCTCCCACAAGAGTGCAGACCACGAACCCTCTTAATGTAAAATAACTGGCCTGAAAGCCCAAGTGCTTAAACCAGAATTAATACACTTTTAGAATAACAGACACTGAGCCCTCAATCAGCAGTTCCCAACCTAGAAGGATGTAAGCTACCTGTTCTGCCACAACAGTGCAGACCACAAACCCTCTCAGTGCAAAACAACTGGTCCGAAGCCCAAGTGTTTAAACCAAAAGGCTTAGAATGAGTTACACCAAGCAGTAATAAATACAATTGAGTATTTTAAGATGATGCAAAAGTAAAATGAAGTAGGTAGAAACACAAGTACAGTAAAAGCAGATGATTTTTTTTTTTTTTTTTTTTTATCTGAACAAGTGCTGAGATCAAAGAAACAGATTTGAGAGCTGAAACTAGAAAACTGGCTAGTTATAAGAAAAAAAAACAAGCTAGAAGGCTTCCCTCAAACACAGAAGGGCTTGGGGCTCAGAAGCCTACAAATAGTCTATACCACTTAACAGGAAAGGCAGGAAATGAGCTTAATTTTTTTTGTCTGTTTCCCAGATGCTCTCTTTGTACACAGTAGGAGTGCCTGAAATCAGAATATGATCTCACTGCACTCAGTTGAGTGAGCAAATGAGATGAGCCCAGAGGCAGGCTGAGGGGCGGGCAGTTTCAAGGCCACTAAGATTAACACCAAAACAAAACCAGGGAGGGTGGATGGGAATAACTGAAGAGCAGAAAAACTGCCAGTTCAGTTAATATTCCTTCAACACAGTTTAAATCAAATTAAATACTGTATTTTTTTTTAAAGTGCAGATAAAGGTACTTAAATTCTCTTATACGTCCAGTTGAATATAACCAAGTTGTTAGCCGGCCAAAGCTGAGGTTTTTAAGCAGAAAGTACTTCACAATGCACCACTTAACTAGGCAAGGACAGGAAATCAAAGAATGTGGCTACCCCCACACCTGTAATTACTAGCAAATAACAAAATTCAGCAAACACTAGCTTCTGTTCAAGTTACTAAAGAGCAGAAGAGCAGAAATACTGCCAGTTCAGTTAATATTCCTTCAACACAGTTTAAATCAAATTAAATACCGTATTTTTTTTTTTAAAAGTGCAGATAAAGGTACTTAAATTCTCTTATACGTCCAGTTGAATATAACCAAGTTGTTAGCCGGCCAAAGCTGAGGATTTTAAGCAGAAAATACTTCACAATGCACCACTTAACTAGGCAAGGACAGGAAATCAAAGAATGTGGCTACCCCCACACCTGTAATTACTAGCAAATAACAAAATTCAGCAAACACTAGCTTCTGTTCAAGTTACTAAAGAGCAGAAGAGCAGAAAAATTGCCAGTTCAGTTAATATTCCTTCAACACAGTTTAAATCAAATTAAATACCATATTTTTTTTTTTTAAAAAGTGCAGATAAAGGTACTTAAATTCTCTTATACGTCCAGTTGAATATAACCAAGTTGTTAGCCGGCCAAAGACATAATAAATGAATGAACAAATAAGTAGCCCATTGTTGGCTTCAGTTGAAGGATAATCCATGGCTGCAGATACTCTTCTGTAATTTCTTTTCTGGGCTAAAAAATTCAAATATGTGAGAAGGTATCCTTAAGCTAATATAGATCACCACCTTTGTAGGTAAGTTGAAGATGGGTTTCCAGTTAGCCTCCATTAGAAGGGTTTTAAACTATAGAACCTGAATTTTAGGGTGGAATGAATTTTGCGATGCAAGTTGTTTCTCATATAGTGAAGCTCAGATGAAAATTGCTTGGACAGCCAAGTCTGTTTCCTAAAGATGCTGCCCAGTTTATTTGTTAGCAACCAGACAATACTGTCTCAAGTACCAACATCTTGGCTTTTCTTGTCAGAAGATAATCTTTGAATTCTACATGTAATCCTGTGAAGCTCCAATTATTTGTTTTATTTGCTGTTTGTTAACTGGTTAATGGAGCTAGTCTGAAGATCCTTTTCAGTCATGATCAATGCTCATGAGGCATGAGTACAGAGATTACAAATGGATGCCAATCTTTTTACAGTTAGTTATACACTTGTTTATACATTATATATTGTGAATTATACAATGGACCCCCCCCATTAATATTCCAAAACATGCACGCTGATTGGCCAGTGTGCCCATTGTAAATCCTACAATACACCAACAGAAAAATGTCCAGTCGCCCAAACTTTTTACAGTTGGTATAAAGTGCTCAACACATTTTTTTTAACAAATAAAACAAGAAATAAAAAACTGAGCAAGAGAGACTTTCTTTTCTCTGTTGCTTCTGTTTCAAAGCATTGCTGTACTGGGAATGCATGGGACGCAAGTCCCATATGCATGCTCAGTACATCAAAACAAGGAAGCAGTGTACCACAACCAGCAGAAGAACAGTAATGCGCCATTATACAAAGACATTATTTAAGAAAAGTAAGTATTTTTTTCTTAAATAATGTCATTGTATAATAACAATAACTGACTCTGTGGTTGTGGTATATTGAAATTTACTCATGCTTGGCTTTATTTAATCACTTCGGCATTGCACCCATGATTAAACCACACCAACCATGGGTAAATCTACAATATACCACACCACATCATTGGTTATTGCTGAAAGATACTATACCATACTGTACCAGAATGTAAACAGCTTCACAGATGCAGCTGTACCCAGTAGGAACAAGTACAGGGCAAAACCCCAGAAACAAACTCACATGGTGGAACAATAATATCAAAAGCTTTATAATAAAAGGGAAATAATTTTGACCAAAAATAAGAAAAATAATTCCAAGAATGTTAGAGCCCATGTTACTGAAATAAACAAACAAATTTGGAGGTTAATAAAATCCACCAAAGTCAAGTTTGAGGCTAAAATAGCTACCCAAGCCAAAGACAATCACAAGGCATTTTTTAGTCTGAACAGTCACATATGCAAGCCATGGAAAGACTTATCATGGAATTAATCAGTCATGACACAGGGAACCTCCATACACTAGATCCATCTCAGTTTGGATTCATCAAGGGCAGGTCATCATACTGAACCTGGTGGAAGTTTTTGAAAAAGGTCACCAAATCAATAGATGAAGGCAAAATAGTATGCACTACATACCTCATCCTGGCTAAAGCTTTTGATACAGCTCCCCACTCAGGCACAGTAGAAAAGCTAAATAAACTAGGAATAAATCTCTATGTCACCTGCTTGAATGCCAGCTAACTCACAGATAGGACACATATAATTAAATTAGGGGAAGTTACTTCCACAAAGAAATCTCTCTCTAGTGGAGTCCCCCAGGGTTCTGTGCTGTGACCTCTCCATTTTGAAATATACTCTTCTGAAGTAAAAGTCAATACCAAAGGGCTCTGGCTGACAAAGTTTGCAGGTGACTGGAAGCTAGGAGTAGTCATTGAATCGCCAAATGACTTCGCCATCATGCAAAAGGGCTTGTCTCAAATAACTGGTGTCAAAATCATGGTCTGAAACCAACTGTCAAAAAATGCATTATTTATTTTTAAATACCTTTATTGAATTATCATTTGTGACATAGGCAAATTTACATTTATACAAAAGTAATCAAACTGTATTATCAAAAAATGCATTGCTGTATCCTTTGGGAAGTCACCTAACTCAAGAAACTACCACGTTAACAAGAGGTCCCTAAGAGTTGACCCAGGCATTCAGTACTTCAAAACTTATGGGAACAGTGACCTAACTTTTGACCAACATGGATTCCAAGATGGCCGCCGACTAGTCTAGTCCTTACTCTCTGAGCTCCTCACAGCTATTTAACTTTTGGTTTTTTTTACAACTTTACGTCAACCTTTTTCCTCAAATTTTTATACTAAAAGATTTTATAAATCTTTTTCTACGCATTTGGATTATTTTTTCTTCTGGAATTATTATCCTGGGATTTATTTTACCTCAGAACATTCTTGGTCTCTCTGCTGCTGGGACTCCTACTGCTCCAGTCTGTTCCTGGTTCCTGGTATCCTGTTAACTGCATTCCATTTCTGGGCATGGCTACAAAATCTGACTCCATGGAGACTCAGCCTACAAAGGCCAAATATACTTCAATGCTCTCTCCTGAAAAAGATTCAGGTTCAAAAAGACTGAAATCATCTAGACAACCTACAGAAACTTTTAATGTAAGTAATAAAGATTTAAATGGCTCAAATTTCCTTTTAGAAGAACTAAAAATAGCATTAAAACCAATCCAAAGTGCTATACAAAGCTTTTCAGAACAGTTTCCAGACTTTAGTAAATCTTTAAAGCAAATAAACGATAGTATTGTTACTATTGAAAATAAAATCTTAGCTTTGGAGGTTAAAACAGACTTATTGGAAAGTGACTTTAAATCTAGAGATAAAACTGTTTCAGATTTACAAGCTAAAATATTGGATCTGGAAGCCAGGAGTCGAAGAAATAACATCATTATTCGTGGTTTACCTGAATCTTATGACAATAAAAACTTGTTATCTGTGACTAAAAATATCTTTGAAACACTGTTAAATTGTGAAGCTTCTTCAAAATCTATAATTGTAGAGAGAGCACACAGAGCACTGCGTACAAAGCAAGATTCTTCCACACCAAGGTTAATTTATACTAAGTTACTAAACTTTCAAGACACTTTCCAGATCCTAGAAACTGCTAAAACAAAGAAACAATTCATATGGAAGTCTCACAAACTATCATTTTCCCAAGATCTTCCTGCACAGATCAAATTAAATAGACAAAAACTAGCCCCCTATTGTGCTGACTTGATAAAAAGAGGGATTAGATTTCGAATGGCATATCCTAATACCTTGTCTTTCACAGCTAATGACAAAATATTTGTATGTTCAGATCCTAAAGATGCAAAAGACATTTTTCTTAAAACATTTAAAAAGCTTCCTGACACTGTATCTTAATATTCTACTGTTAAAGAACTACAATAAGGTTTGATCTTTTCTTTTCTTTAATCTGACAGTATTTGTGTTACATGATTTGTAATTCTGGTGTGACATAATTATATTACCTTAAGAACTTGTCATGTAATTTACACATGATGGATTTGGTGTGACAGTGTGCAGTGACAGGATATATGCTTGTTAGATTTGTGTGGATTAATAGAAGCATTTAAATTCCTGTATTTACTTTTTCTCTTTCTCTCACATATGCTTGCTGTGTAAATAGATAATATGTTAATTTTACTACAAGCTTTGGAGTTACAGCCTTCTGTGTAAGCTAAATGATTTTTGGAGGGAAAAACATTCCATCTCAACATTCTAGCAAGAAAATCTTCCCCTCAGAGTTCCAGCTGATGCTCTGCATGAACATGCGCACACTACAGTCTCTCTGAGATGGATGGTGATGTCATCATTTGTGAGGAAAGAAGGACAGTTTCAAATACACAAGTCTGCTTGTTTTCAACAAGTATTCAATAGCACTAACTTTTTAATAGATCTGGCTATTATTTAAAGTGTTTTCTCTTCATAAATGAAGGCTGCTTTTTAAATTTAAACAGATTCATGTCACATAATATATTCAGTGACTTTTAGTGTGTCTGCATGACTTCAAAGCAAGCTGCTACTTTCATAAAGCAGAGTGAAAATGTTTCTGGAAACAAATGAACAGGTTAGTTTTATATATTAAAATTCTAAAGGATGTGTAAAGAAATGAACATATTTTCCTATTCAGAATATTTTTTCATACAATATTTTATATTATACTGAAGTGTTTAATTTGACAAATGTTACAAAGTATACCTGTTCATATGAAAGTTTCATGTTCTTTCTATTCTCTGCTCTCTCTCTTCTCAGAGGCTGGATGTGATATTTATGATTAGTAGTTTATGTTTAAGAAAGCCTTTACTTATTTGAAAGGTTTGAAATAACTATCTTTAATATGATTAGCTGAATCTACATATATATTTTAAGCCCTTAGATTTACTGCATTTAGCTTGTTTGTTTCTGTTTTAATTAGATGTTCAAAATGTTTACTTTAAAAGCCTTGTCTTTTCATGCTGTTTTGCTATGTTACATCTATGGCTTAGAAGAATAGCATGGCTACATAACCTAACAGAGTCATTAGTAAAATATTCAAAAAGTAGATTTAAAATTATATGTATGCACATTGTTGTACATTCAGTCCAATATATATGATGCTGTTTAAGTTACTATTTAATAATATAATTATACTTTATTCATGTATATTAACTAGTGTTAAAACCTTACAGCTTATAATATTTCATTTTGAATAGTTCCTGTACTATTATTATCTAGTTAATAGATGCATCTCCAGACTGAATTGTTTTTCATTTTGAGATATGGTTGCTTGGTAGTTGTTTTTGCTTTATTTGAACTATAACTAAATACTCATTCTACAGGTATTAGTGCTTTTATCATACTAATGGTCATGTTGATTAATGAAATTATCACTAAAGTACTAAAGAAGGTTCAGTAGATAGTGCATGACTATTATCTTTAGTTCAGTAATGCTATGCTTATTTACTTATATTATAATGTTACCAGTTGGTTTTGTTATACCTATATATGTTATCTTACATATCTTTCAGTTTTAATTGTATTACTTCTTATGATAGAGTGTTCTAGTTAAGCAGAGTGTGATTTATTTATTATTTACTTGTTTCTCTTTCTCTTGAAATACTTGAGGAAATACATTTAATCACTATAAATTTCAATTTAAGGATAGGAGCTTTAGATTAGTATTAGAAGTAGGGATTAAGCATGTTGGACGGCTTGAAATTAGTTAATTTTGTATATATTTTTAGTAGTATTACTCGGACTTTATGTTATGTTAGGCTTCCTTTGAGTAATTTGTATTCTAACTTGAGGTTATTATTATCTATAATTACAATGTTTTTTCATGTTCTTCTGCTCTTCCTTTATCACAGGGGGATTGGTGGGTAGGCACTAGGGTTAGGATAAAGGTTATTATTATACATTTCATGGTTCTTAAAAAAACTTTTTTCTTTTTTTTTCTTCAACAAATGTTATTTGATGACTTACTTGAATACTTAAAGACTGTTTTTTCTTTTATTTTTTTTCTTCTTCTTTTTAATGTTGTGTTGGATTTGCACCTTGAGTTCACTTTTATAGCATCAATAATGATTATACTTGTAGAATATGCCTGTTGACATAATTTTAGATTCTTGGAATGTTAGAGGCATTCAAGATAAAGCGAAAAAGTCACTATTATTTCATATGATCTTTAAATCACAGGCTAACATTTGTTTTATTCAAGAGACCCACATTTCACGTATTGATTGGAATAAAGAGTTAAACAAAAATGGATCAAAAAGATTATAGCTTCAGGTGACTCATCTAACTCCAGAGGTGTAGCTATAATCATTAAACAAAAATTCATTGGGAATATTATTGATGAGAAATTTGATGATGAGGGGAGGTGGTGCTTATTTACCGCTTCTATTGCTGGTTTGGACAAACCCTTATTAATTTTAAATCTATATGGCCCATGTAATTCACAACATTTGTTCATTTTAAAAATTTACAATATTCTTGCATCCTATAAGGATCATCATATTATAGTGGGTGGTGACTGGAATGCAGTTATAAACCCTGTAATTGATCGTTCCGCTCCACTGTCACCTATAATCTTCAATCTACTCTGGCTCTAAATGATTTGATGACAGAATATAATTTAATAGACCCAGTCCGCACTGTTAAAAATATAAACAAGAATGATATATATACTTATTATTCTAAGTGCTATCATTCGTGGTCCAGATTAGACTTCTTTCTAATTTCAGATTATATTTCAAAATATATTGTGGACTTTACTACAGAACCCAGATTCTTTTCGGATCACTCAAGAATTTCACTAAAATTGAACATAAAACCCAATATCAAAAATAAAACTATGTTTAATAAGTGGACCTTAAATAATAACTTATTGTCAAATGAAGATATTTGCAAACAAGCTTCAGAAATCCTAAATGAAATGGTGAATAGTCTTGAATCATCAGACATTCCTTATGACATACAATAGGCTGCATGTAAAGCAAGATTAAGAGGTTTATTTATTAGTAAAGCTGCTTTTTCAAAAACAATACTTTAAGAAAGAGGAATTCTTAAAATCAAGAATTTCTTCGTTGGAAAATCATCTTAGTCTGAACTATGATGCTACTTTAGAAAAACAAATTTTTGATTGTCAGAAAGATTTAATTCTGCTTCACCAAAATAACCTCTCCTTAGCTGAACAAAAGCTACTTGCTTCATATTCAGAGTGGGCCCAGGTTCCATCTAAATTGTTAGCGAGAATTATTAAAGTTAACTTCAGAAATCCAAATATTACATCTTTATCTTATAATAACAGATTATATAATACTGATGAAGAGATTATTCAACTTTTCACCTCTCTTTACACTGAGTTATATTCAGGTTCTTCTAATTCTGTTAAAGATAATCACTCAAAACTCTTTTTAGACTCTTTGCAGTTCCCTAAACTTAATGATAATCAGCAAAAACTACTTTCTACCCCTATATCGGTACAAGAAATCTCAGATTCAATAGATAATCTTAAATTGGGTAAATCTCCAGGACCTGATGGTTTTACTCCAGAATTTTTAAAAACTTTCAAATTGGTAGTTCTTCCCTTTCTATTTAAAGTTTACAATCATATAAGAGTTAATGATATCTCAGATATTCATTGGAACACATCCAAAACCATTCTAATTCTAAAAAATAATAAAGATAAATCTGACCCAGTAAATTATAGACCCATTTCTTTAATTAACGTGGATATTAAGATTCTGTCATCTATTCTGGCTAACAGATTGAAACGGATTTTACCCTCAATTATCTCGTCAGATCAATCAGGTTTTATGTCTCAGAGACATGCTTGGGATAATACTCTATCTTTAGAGACTATACTTCATCTCATTAAGAAAAATCCAAACCCTATATATGCTTTGATTATAGATGCATCAAATGCCTTTGACAGAGTATGTTGGAACTTTCTATTTCAAACTATGTTATGTTTTAATATTCCCTTATTCTTTATAAATTTTTAAAAGTTTTATACAAGAATATGTTTACTAGACTATACATTAATGGTCAATTTTCTGCTCCGATAAAGATCACTAAAGGAACAAGACAGGGTTGTCCATTGTCCCCTTTTCTTTTCAACATTTACTTAGAACCTTTGCTATTGTTTATTACTCAAAATACTTTTCATAACATCCCTAGAATTCTTAATACTAATATTCATTTCTCTGCTTTTATGGATGATTTAGTAATCTACTTTCAAACTCCATTATCTGATTACAGAAAAATAATGAATTCTATTGATTATTTTTCTTTGGTTTCCAACTATCTTTTAAATTCTACAAAAACTCATATTTTTCCCTTAAATCATTTAGCACACAAATCTTTTTTTGTTTCCAGACGATCATTTTCAGTTTACTTATAATATAAAATATTTAGGAATCAATTTAGAACACAATAATAAATCTTCCTTTCAAAATAATATTAATAAATTATGGAACTCTATATTGTCTGATATGGACAGATGGAAGCATCTAAACCTTTCATTTCTTTCAAGGGTGGCCATTATTAAAATGAATATTCTGCCTAAATTTCTTTACCAATTCTCATCATCTGATCAGATAATTTCAAAAAAATTTTTTGAGTCTGTAAATAAAGCTTTGGCAAAATTCATATGGTTCCCTAAATCTGTTAGAATTTCCTATTCTAGATTGGCATTTTCGAAGGACAAGGGAGGTTTGGGTTTACCTAATCTTTATCTCTATTATTTGATTGTCTCATCCAATAAACTTCTTACTATCTCTAAATTCAATAACACTTCTTATCCAAATCACTCTTTATGGATAAAATTATGGTATAATTATGTAATTTCTAATAATTTAAATCCTGAAGCTATTCCCTTTATCTCTCTGGATAGTTTATTTATTAAAATATATCTACAGTATTTAAACAAAAGATTAGAGATTTCCAAACCTTACTCAAAATGTGTAAACTAGAAAGATCTCGCACCATGTTCAGCCAATTCATCTAAACCCAAATATATTATTGGACAATAAACTTTTGAACTTAACAAACTATCCTTTAATTAAAAATCTAAAAGTAGGAGATGTTTTGAAATATCTTGACTTGCCTTTATCTGACTGGCGTAAGTTATTGAAAGTAAACTGGAATTACTCACCAATTCTTACACAACTAAGAGCAATAATTAAAACAAATTTGTATCTCTGGTCCCCATAGACTCACAATTGAAAAACCTTAACACGATTATCAAAATACTTTCATCATCTGATAAAATGCTCTCAAACTCATATAAATTAATTAATTCTTTAATGATGGACCACGACTGTCTTTTATCTAATGTTTGGCTGAATTATAATTCCCAATTGTCAGAATCTCAGAAAGTCCTGGCTATTAGACACACTAAGGAATTTATCCCTTTTAAAAAATTAGCATACACACAATTAATGATTAATAATGATGCCTACTTTACCCCAATCAAATTAAACAAATTTAACCCAAATAAGTCCCCTTCGTGTTCATGCTGTTCTCATCCCCAAGCAGACCTCCTTCATATTCTATGGTATTGTCATTTTTCTCACAGATTGTGGACATCTTTGAAAGTCAGACTGCAGAAAATGAGATATCAAAAATCCACGTTGACGTGGGAATTTGCTATTCTACATATTCCATTGATTCATCTTTCAAAAGTTGATATTCATGTTATCATTTTTATTTGCTCATTACTAAAACTTTATATAATACAAAATTGGATTGATCGTTCTAAATTAAAATGGGTTACTTTCCAGAAAATGGCTTTTAAATTTATTGATGCTCAAAGATACTTAGGTGGAAGTCCAAAAAAAAAAGCTATTAGGAAGGTTGTGTTAGAAAAGGTTCTAAACATATTAAATAGTTAATGTTAAATAATTTTTTTTTTTTTTCTCTCAGGTTGCCTAACTTGTATATAGTGTACATATGGTGTATGTTTTATTTCTAAATAACTTATCAAAATCTCATGAAGGTTGTTATCACTAGATGAATTGTTATATGTTCATTTATGCCTTCTTGTTATGTATAATCTTTTAATTGTCTTGCTATTCATATAATTAATAAAAAAATTTTTGAGAAAAAAAAAACTTTTGACCAACATGTCTATTGTTGTAATAAAATCTTTCTATATTACTGCACAGCTTATAAACAAAGGGACTGCATCTAGATCTAGGGATGCCATTGTCCTCTTTTACTTCAACCTCACTAGTCCAATCATTGAATATAATGTCCCCTTTGGCATGTCTTTGTCCAGACACATACAACAACCTGAATGCCCCCACAGATACCTTAGGATACAAGGCCTAAGCAACATGTCCTACATGGATCGACTCAAAGCTCTGTCACTATACTTGGTATCCAACAGACTGCTCATAGGTTCATAGGTTCATAGGTAAGTACTAGGCTATCTGCCCTTGAGCATTTATAAGCCTAGCCACAGGTGATGGCTTTCACCTCCCCATTAGATTAGTAATCTGGGCCTCTGTCAACAGGGGTCCTGAAGTGATCCCAGGGTAGAACTTATGATTACCCATCCACTCATCAAGATTTCTCTTGAAGAGGGTCAGAGAGGAGCTCTGTCAAATATGGATTGGGATTCTATTCCAGAGTGAGGGGAGTCGCTAAAAGGTGAACTGTGTCTGGTGTACATGGCATCCTCCAACCCAGTATTGATGGACTTACTGCACATCAGCAAAGAAAATTGCATCAGAAATACTCGGTCTAAGGATCTAAACCTCTTGTGCAACATCAACAGAATGGTTTGGAGGGACAGGTATATTTCGCAGAGGATACCGCTGTTATGGAACAGGCTGTCCAGCCACATAAAACAAAGTTCAGCCCTATCCATTTTCAAGCAAAACTTAGATTTATGGATGGGACACAGAAAATGTACCCCAGAATGTCTCCCTGTACTACTAATGTTCAGATGCAGCTCCTAAATGCTTTATCCCATGCATTGGTCTTCTTAGGTTATCTATGGTATGAGCCCAGTTATTCTCTTTAGGGGTAATATATAATTATTGACCATGGGATGGGTAATGCCATTCTATAAACAAATGGGATTGGTTATTTTGAGCACAAAAAGGAAAACTGTTTACGCTTAAAATGGCTCGCAACGGCAGCTAGCCTTGTACTTACTTACAAACCTATTAACCTATGAAATAATACAGTTGCATAAATTAAGTAGTACAAGCTTAATAAAGTAAAACTGAAACACATAACATTTATTACATTAGGTGAGGTAATAACAGTGACATGAGGCTAAGGCAACAAAGTACATAATGACATACTATTGTGCAGGGGAAGTAAATTGTTAAGCCAAGAAATGTTTCTCTTGGCTTATCTGTAATTGTTCATAGATTAATACTAGGTTTTCTGCCCTTGTAGGCCATTTTAAGCCAAATCAAATTTCCTAACCAAAAGGTAAGAACCAAAATCTGTACCTCGTGTTTATGAAATAAACACCTTAACCATTATGCCAGATTCACCTATATACATTTTAACAGTCTGTACATTAGTTGAAATAATGGAGACTCACCTGGGAAAGTATGAGTTATACTTCTGTGTGGGGTTAGAGACTATTCACAGAATCCTAGCATCTTAATGTTAGTCATTAGCCCTGCAGCACTTAACATGAAATTTCATTGTCTAGATGTTCAGTAAAGGATGTAGAGAATCTTGTCTTTTTATCTGACATGGGAGGTTGTTCAGTAGCACAGGGACTAATCTAGAGAAAGCTTGCTGTGCTGTAATTTTTCTAAATGGGGGCCTACTTAAGGAAATAATATATTTTTGACTGCTTCTTAGGGAGTATGACTGCCGTCATTATTAAATTACCTGTGAATTTAGTGTCGAACCACTCTGGTAATGGGGTTAGCTTTTGTTTTACACATTTTTTCTGGACCTAGATGGGTTCTTAACATGGTATGGCATACTACTTAATTCTTGTTTTGTGAGTTGTGGATAATATGAGTTATTCTAATTTACTAGTATGGCTATTCCACTTACCTTCTTAGGTGTCTGGTCATTTCTATAACACTGCCAGTCACATGGCAAAAATGTTTTTGAAGCAGTGTATGATTTGATCCAAGTCTCAACTAGAGATACGATGTGTGGCTTGTATATTTTTGAACAATGGTGGAATTAATCCTGTTTGTTTGACAGATTGCTGATATTAATTGCTCACCTTTAACATACATTTCAAAACCTGCACTTATCACTCATAATTCAGTGGGAGTTGTGTCTTGATAAGTCCAGAATTAGGCTGTATATATAAAGATGTGACAATTAATTTAATAATGTGATAGTTTTCTTTACTCTTTTGTTTGATTTTTACATATACTAATCTATGAAATATCTAAATGATTACTGGATAAATTGCAGCTGTTTTGACGCATTCACTGCACCGGATCTGAGAATTTCCAATTGTTAGTTTTTGTAACTGCTCTTAACTTTTTTGTTGTGTCAAGTAGAATGGATGAAGCAGAAGGAATCTATATGTAGAGGCAATAATGCATATTTGACTGAGTTTAGAAGAAAGGGTAAGGTGTTCTCCTTAGACTAAAGGTTGGCATGAAATGAATGGGAGAGCAGTGATGTAAGCAAACTAAAATGAGGAGCAACATACAAAGGGTTACCCTCAAAGTGTGCAAAACATGGGTCATGAAAATACAAATACAAATGTATGATGTAATCAAATAAGAAGGCACTCATTTGCCTGAAAATGGTGGTAGGAGGGCTTAGCAAGACTATACAGGAAAGACCACATTTGATAAGAAGGTTGGCTTAGTACTAGAGATAGAGAGAGATAATTATGATGTGATCTCACCAACCAGATCATGAGCCTCAGACCTACTGCTCTGCTCAAAATTAAGTAAATAGACTTCAGACTGAGTTTCACAAGTTGTTGCTGAAGGTCAGCAGATTTCAGATAAGCATAAATTTTTAATAGGGTAGTCAGAAGCAAGCTAGGTTTCAGAAAGGCTAAATGTGTGTACCTATTTATTATTTATTTATTTATTTTACATTTGTTTACCAGGATTGTCCGACTAGATACATGTCCATTTTCAGCGGAGGCCTGGGGAGAAAAGCTCGAAAAAGACATTCAACAAACTGTTACATTCTTACAGTTTAAAACACAAAATAAAACACAAATAAAAGGATTTTTACACAGATGTAAACAAACACAAAAACAGATAGACAAATTATTACATTTTTACTCAGATGGAAAATTCTAGACAGTGTTTTTAAGAACGATATGGTATTGAATGCCTAGCAGGCTAACCTGGTAGTAGATCCAAGGAGATCATAGGACTTATAAGTTAAGTGTAGGCAGAAGTCCTCCATGTGCACATGAGTGATGGTTAGAGTTAGTCTGGATTAGGACAAGGACATAGCCATCGTTTTTTAAAGTACTGAATCAGACTTTTCTTGAATTGAGATAGAGAGAGTTCAGATGTAAGATTAGCAGGAAGAGAATTCCAAGTTTTGCCAACAGAGTTAGCAAATAGACATTTACTGGCTGTGTTGTTGGATTTGAGAGTTTGAACTAGTAGTCTTTCAGATGAACGAAGTGCGCTAAGGTTACTGTAGGGGGTGATGAGGTTTTTAAGTACGGGTGTATTATCTGGTTGGTACAGGATCTTGTGTGCAACTATTAGTTGGTTAACCTGAAGTAGGTTAGGCAGTTCAAGCCATCCTAGTAGATTTAGGTTATGACAGTGATGAGTTCTGTAGGCTGCATCGGTAGCAAATCTAGCAATGTGATTGTAGCTGCTAGAAAGTTTATTAAGGTCAGCTTTGCTGAGGTTTGTAAATAGAGGGGAAGCATAGAGGAGGGTGGAGATTAGATGTGTACAAGCAATTACAGTTCTGGCTAATGGCGTTAGGAAGGGCTTGATCCTATATAGTGAGCCAAGTTTTTTAACTGTTTTAATAGTTTTATTGATATGCAGATCAAACTTAAGGTTATTATCTATTATAACTCCTAACAGTTTGGTTGAGAAATCTGGGGAAATAATGGTGCCATTGTTGGATTTTAATGTAAAGGTTATAGGGGCAGACCTGTGAGTGGGGGAGAAAAGCAGCAATGTGGTTTTATTAGGATTTAACATGAGACGATGGTTAAGGAGCCAATTTTCAACTGTGTTAAAAGTATTTTGGGATAGAATCTGCAATTCTGTAGGTGAAGTGTCGGAGCATACTGAAGTGGAGTCATCCGCATATTAACTGTATGTTGCATTTGGGATGACCATATACAAATCATTGATGAAAATGGAAAATAATAGTGGACCTAGTATGGAGCCTTGGGGTACTCCGAGGGTAATGTGTAAAAGGATGGATAGTTTGTTCTGCCATAGGACAGCCTGTTGTCTACCACTGAGATATGATTGAAATCATCGGATAGCCTGGTCATCTGGGGAGATGGATTTCAAAGTGTTTATGAGTATTTGGTGGTTTACCATATCAAAGGCTTTTGAAAGATCGAGAAAGATAGCAGAGGAAAGTTTATTAGTGTTTTGATGTTGGTTAATGACATTAGAAAAGGAGAGGAGGGCTGAAATTGTACTATGAAATGGTCTAAAGCCATGTTGGGTGTTGGCCAGAAGATTATTATGGATAAGATAGTTCAGGAGTTGATTGTGGATGCATTTTTCCATAATTGTGAATAGGTGTCTGAAGGGTATTGACCTACAGATGATAAGGCTGCTTCTAGGTGCTGGAAGACTAGGAAAATCAGCGCATTTATGTACTCAAGTAGTCATGCATTCCTGCAGCTTATAGTATTCCCTTACTGCACTACCATCATGGGCTGTATTAGACCTTTTTCCAGATGCTTTTCAATAACTGCAATTGGGATCCTTAATCCTTATCTGGGCTTCAGAGAGGTATAATACCTGGTGAAACCTGTAGTAAACCCTTATGGAGGTGATTTCGTTTTATGGGTATTTTTTTCAGTATCCTTTCACTTCACCGAAGAAATGATTCCCTTAATTGTTCCTGCCCCTGGGAAGGCGGGTTTTTCCTATGACTGTGCATAACACTGACTTTTAATGAGAGTAGTATAACTAATATGTGTGTATATATAGATAGATATGTAGGTACATGAACATCGTATTATTCAAATTTGTGTAAAAAATAAACATGCATAGATGTACACTTCAGTTACACACCCAATGTAACTTAAACAATAAGAAAGCAAACATATTTTTGATTGGCGTACTGACCATAATAGACTAAACATAGATTATTTTCGGTTTACTATGGTGTGTGCGAACGTCATGCTGTCGAACACTGTGTGTTCGAAATCATGGTCTGAAAAGTTCAGTTAATCGAATCCTGGTTTCATATGGTCGAATTGCATGGTGCACTCAACCATAGGAGAATCAATGTACTGACACTGTGAACTGAGGTTGCACTGCTGTGAGGAACAGGGTATTAGCGGATTTCCTCAATGTAGCGTGATCTCGGAGTTAGTATATTTAATATGCAAGGGGTGTGGGGGCTGAAGGCGGGCAAAGCCCACCTGCAAGATACTGGATTTAACATACTGTTGAATGTTTAGTTCAACAGTATGTTAATATGCACAGCAGAAGGTGACTGACGTCACTTTCTGCTATGTCGAAAACATCGAACGATGTTTTCATTTTCGCATTTGTTTACTATGCGAAGTTTCGAATCTGACATTTAGGTTCGAAGTTCTAAACGTTCGACCGATGTGGATTCAAAAATTCCATAGTAAACCATTATTTTCCATATATGTAATCTGACCTCATGAGTAATACAATCTTTTAATGAAACAGTGCAAACAACCTTCCCAATGAGGATTAGATCCTCTTCTAGTACTGTGCACCAGTACTTGTTAAAAAAATAATAAAATCATTGATAAGACAAATAGTTATTCACTTAGGCCACTGGAAACTCCCAAGTCATTGGAGCAAGTTGAATATCCATCTGCCCTTAAGCAACCAAACAGTCAAGGATTCAAAAACATTAAAAAAAGGGAGGCCAGGCAAGCAAAGTGCACCTAGTCCAATAATTTATAATTTCTTGTACAAGCATCTGTAAACTGTCTGTTGATGTTCTCTGCTTTAAGACTAACAAGAACGGTTAAGTGCACATTACTAGTCAATAAAGGCTAGTCAAGAAAGTCAGAAAACAAACCTCTAAACTGACAAGGTTGAAGCTCCACTTAACTTTGTAATTACTTGTTTTAATGGCAAGGGTTAGCAACCAGACCTAAAATAACCAAGATTTAAAAGTAGTAATATAAAAACTATGCCCCTAAACAATCTGGCATCCAATCTATAAGTGTTTATCTTTTGCTGCATCAGTATACTGCTAGAAATCTCACTGCAGATTGTAAAAATACAAGCGCAGTAATTCACCTAGCTAACAATACAGCTGTTAAATACTAGAGATCATTATTAAGTACTGCATTCTCTTACCTCAAGATGTAAAGGTCTACTGATAGTTTTTCTGGGATTTCTGCATTTATTCCCAGTGGATTTCATCCCATGCCATTCCCCTACCCTGTCCCCAATTTCCACCCCAGCTACACCTACATTTATACTTCCAAACCCATGCCCACCTATCATGATTAACCAGTAACGATCTCAAACAACTACTCCATCCTCCGTCATTATTAAGACCTTTACCCTGTCTAGTAGTCTTGCAGCCTTCAATAATACTCCCTAACCACCCTAAACATACACTACACAATAACCTAGCAATCCTACACAGCAACAAGCACTACTCCCACTATCATGAAGTACAGGATCTATCTTACATTCCCTTCAAGAGCAAAACTTTCTTTTGCAATCACCATAACACAGCTCACCCATCTCATAAACACAACAATCTTACAATCCCACATACATCCACCCAGTTTCACTCCCACAAATCCACAACTACAACAGTTCTCTAACACACAACATTTTTCCACCATATCTCCCAAACTATATCTCCAATTGCTACTAAACACTCATAGGTTCATGGGTGTGTACTAGGCTAATGGCCCTGGAGCCTTTACAAGCCTAGCCCATAGGATTAGCCTGGCATCATGCGACCCAATCTTAGTTCCTAGTGCATCTGTTGAGTAGAGCCACTGGAGTGATCTCCGGGGTGAATTTCCTATCTCCCATCCACTCATCAAGATTTCTCTTGAAGAGAGCCAGTGAGGTGCTCTGCTTGACATGTATGGGAAGTCTATTCCATAGCATGGGCAGTCTCTGGGTTATGAACCTGTCCCTCCAGCATGTTCTGTTGATTGTGGTAATGAGGTTGAGGTCTCTGGAGCGTGTGGTGCGGAGGGATTGGGATTTCTTTAAATCTAGCATTTCTAATAGAGCTGGGTGAGACATGGCTTTGTAAGTCAAGCAGAGATCACCTCTAAGTAGGTGATATGAGACATAGAATAGTTGGATTTTTTTAGTCTGTCCATATAGGACAAGTGTTTAAGGCCTAGGATCCTCTTTATGAGGTACTTTTGCAGCCTCTCCAGTTGTTGCAGGTGTCTAGTGAAGTACATGCCAAATGGGGCATTGTACTCGATGATTCACCTAATGAGGAGAGAGTAGAGGGAGACAATGACCTCTTTCTTCCTGGATGCAAAACCCTTAGTAATGAGATGTGCCACATAGAAGGACTTTCTGACCACAGTGGCAATGTGGAGGTCAAAAGAGTGGTTGCTGTCAACCTGTGTTCCTAGATCTCTTATAATGCCTTCTGTGTTCAGTGGACTTCCATCAATGTGGTAGTTCAAGGGAACCAAGTTTTTCCCAATGGGGATGACAACACATTTTTTGGCATTGAGCTTAAGTCCATGAACACCAGTCGTTGGTCTCACTGAGGCCTTTCCGTAGGATGTCAACATTACTTGGGGAGTTAATAATAGCTCCCAACTTGTAATCATCTGTGAACTTTGTCAGCCAGAGTCCCTTCATGTTGGCCTGGACTTCAGAGAAGTAGATACTAAACAGAAGAGGACTCAGGACCGAACCGTGTGGGCAAAGGCGCCCGCAGGCAGGTGCAAGGGGGTGCACTTGCACCCCCCTGGATTTTCTTAGCGCTATATACGCTACACACTTTTTTTTTTTCCACTTACTTTGTTTTTTCCCCCATTTTCCCCGTAGCCTGCATTGCTATTTTTCAGAAGTAGAGAACTGTTACTGGAGATGGCGTGGCAGGCAGTCACATGACTGACGCGAGTCTGACATCATGATTGACAACTCTACAAGCCTCAAACTCCCAAGTAATCGCGTTATTCGCGTTCGCGTAGTTCGTTGCAACTTGATGGAAGAAGACTGCGGTGGACATCGGTGGAAAAGTCAATATTTGATGATTTCATGCTCAGGACAGAGCAATTGCAAACCAAACCATCGTGTTTCGTGTGGTGAGTGGTGGAAGGACTGGACTGGTGGTGGTGAGTATGGTGTTGGTATTATTACAAGAAGAGAGAAGGTAGGTTGTTTTTTTATACTTTTGAAGGTGACGACTGACTGAACACTTGGCGCCAAAACGCAAAAGTGGCGTGGTGGTGGCACACTTTGTACAGCAGCTGGCACACATGAAAACAATGAATGGGTGACCATGAATATGCATACATTTATTCTTGCAATTTTGTGTTATTTATCAAATGGCATCTGAGGTAGCCACTACAACTGACTTCTGAGCACAACGGTGTTGTGTGAAAGCAACAATAATATTCTTTCAACTTCTGCATCAGAACTACAGAACAAGATCCCTAAATGGAGGATATAAAGACATTCAATATAAGACAGAGACCTGGAAGAGCTTAACCTGGGACTTGTCATATGCCATTGGAATCCCCTGTTATAGGGAATAATGTCACCACTACAACTGTTTTCTAAGGAGACCAAATCCCTACACCCTGGGTCAATAAAAGGCAGAGATGATGGTGCAGTCAGCAATTATGTACTGTAAAAAATCCCTAGCTTACTTTCACATGGAAACTGTCACTATTTTACATGCAAGCCAATTGCACAGAATGTGTAACTGCACAGTAGGAGGATGAAGCACCTCAGAGAGTAATGGAATGATTATACATGTTAAAGACAGTAGGGGAGTAAATGTTAACAGTCAGGTCAGTTTTTATTCATCTTTACCATCCCAGTGTCCCTTGTCCACAACAAGTCTACCAGCTATTCTCCTACCCCCTAGACCTACTCAGTATTGCTGGGGTTGGTCCTGGAGCCTGAGGGCATCCTGGGAGCTTGGCTCACCTGTGCCAGTTAAAGTATTACTGTTACTGTCTTGTGCTGCCAGTGGGTTCAATTGTCCCATTGGCAGAAAACTTTGACATCATTGTTGACTGTCATTTATGTCTGTTGTACTTTACAGTAATGCAAGTACAAAGCCATTGAAAATTATGTGTGATCTTTGGTCTCCACATCATTGGTAAAAAGTTCACACAACTGCTTTATTAATCTGCCTGGACTGATGACACTAATGCATATTTAAGTGTATGTTTCACTCAGACTGTGCAAAAGGCTAAGCAGCACCAGCTTTTTGACTTATACATTCTATATGCTATTGGCTACAGGTTCTTATCCCAACCCTTGCCTATCTACTGTGACGTTACACAAAATGTCTGTGACCGGAGGTGGGGGGGGGTCTCTTGTCTTTCTAACTTTTGTGCTCACAATATTGTGCTGGAAACTTTGGCATGATCTGCATGTTTTCTCTTTAATTCTGCAGTTGTGTGACAAACCATAATCATTTATTACAATGCAAGCTTTACTTAGGCTGTAGATGTAGCTCAACATTTAAATAAATTTTACTTTGCATTTCAGACTGGCAGTGGGTTCAGTTTCACTCTGGTTGTTTGCTGCACCATCAGAAAGTGCTTTTGAGATGACGTTTCTTGTTCTTTTAATTGTTTGACCTTCTATTTTGTGAGTCAGCAGTGTGTTACTCCATTTTATCTTTGTGTGTATATATATATGTATATATATATATATATATATATATATATATATATATATATATATATATATATATATATATATACATACTTTAGTCGCACAAAACATTGCTGTGTGTTTTGCTAAACCCTTCATAGTTCATAGTTTCCTAACTGCAGTGGTGGTGCTGTGGTAGCGTTGTCACCTCCCAGAAAGATGTTGTCCTGTTCGATTCTCAGCTAGAGCAACTTCTGTGTGGAGACATTTTTGAATGGGCGTTCCTTCATTAAAGGTTGTGTGTCAGGGCCAGCAACTTGGCATGTAAAAATATACTACCAATCATTAGCAGACTGGAGTTCCACTGTGGCGACCCCTAACTGGGAAAAGCCGAAAGACACAACATACGAGACTGGCAACCACCAGGGTTTTATAAGCCTAGTCATGTACTCCAACCCAATTGTGTCCCTGTATATCATAGGCATTTATTAGCAGCGGGTATGTAAGTTTGAAAGTTTCTAGAGATTAAGTGGGGAGGGTGTATGTTAATTTGGGCATTACTGTCTACCGCTGTCTATCAGAGACATGGGTACCAAATCATGAGTGAATTTCCTATTTTCCACTCATTCGTCAAGGTTAGACTTAAATAGTGTTTTGTTTGGACTCTGCTTCACATTGATAGGAAACCTGTTACAGAGCATGGGGATTCTCTGAGACACATATCCGTCTTGCCAACATGTCTTATTTACATCACAAGCAGAATTTAAATCCTTGAATCTTGGGGTTTGGATGCTGTTCACTTTGCATATGTGCAAAATGTCCATCAGAGTTGGATCCAAGAATGCCTTGTATGCCAGACATAGATAGCCTCTTAGTAACCTGTAGGAGAAAGAGTACAGAGATAGGGTTTTAAGGTGACCGATAGAGGACAATGTGTTTATACCCTGGATTCTCCTGGTAAAGAACATTTGTGGGCATTCCAGCTGTTGCATATGTCTGGTCAGGTACATACTGAAAGGGGTATTATACTCAGTGATGGGTCTGATAAGTGCTGAATAAAGTGGCACTATGATTTCATTGTGCCTGGATACCATGACCTTACTTATAAGTTGGATGACATACAATGATTTTTTAATAGTTTGTCTACATGTGGGTCAAATGCCAGATTATTATCTACATATCCTCCCATATCTCTGACTACTATATCAACTCTTAGGGGTGTCTTATTGATGGATTAATAAGCCTGGGTGGCAGTCATCTCTAAAAGACACTATAATGCATTTATTGGTATTGTGTTTTATGCTGAGACTTTGGCACCAGTCATTTGTCTGTGTTAGACCCTATCATAAGTTGTTTGTATCATGGGGGGAATCTATGATAACTCCCAAATTGCAGTCATCTGCAAACCTGGTCAGCCAAAGGTCCTTGACATTAGCCTTTACATCCAAGATGTAGATACTGATGTACCCCACTGGTGAACAGTCTCTTATTGGAGGAGGGATTACCAATCCTGACTTTCTGGGTCCTGTCTGTGAGCCAGCTGGCAATACAGCAAGTTATGTAGGGGTTTATACCCCATTCAGTGAGTCTGTCAACTAATACCCAGATGGGATATTGTATTGAATGCCTTAGCCAGGACAAGGAAGGCAGCATGCACCATTTTTCCTTCATCCATTGCATTAGTGACCTTCTTAATGAAGTCCACCAGGTTTTGTAGGCATGATCTTCCTTTGATAAAGCCAGTCTGTTTTGGGTCTAGTGGCTGTAAGTTGTCCTTGTCTTTGTTGGTCATTTCCATAACAGTTAATTAATTTGCTTTGCATATTATACTAATCAGACTAATATGTTTGTTGTTTCAATGGTTGAATGATAGTCCACCTTTGTGAAGTAGGATGACTGTCACAGTCCTCCATTCTTATGGTACCAAGTTAGTTTTGTGGATATAGTTGACAAATAACTCAGGTGGTTCTGACAGGTCATGTTTCCTGCTATTTAGGAGGCATCCAAGGATGTTGTCAGGGCCCATTGTGGCTGTGCTTTGGTCTTTGCAAACACTTCCAGGACCTGCCTCTGTTAATATGGGGGGGTATGCTAGTAGATATATTATGGAGGGATAAGGGAGTAGTGGGGGGTGAAGTTTGAGCTGAATTTGTCAGCCAGGAAATTCACTATATTGATCTGTTCAGTGAATGTAGCAACATTGACCACCACTTTGGCACACCGATGTGTGCTGCCTTTAATGTTTCAGATATAGCTGCAGAAAGGCCTTGTTGTTGTCTTTAGCCTGTGAGGGTATCCTGACCTTATAACTGGCCTTGTTGGACTCAATTAGTTCCCTTAGTTTCCTGCTTAGTTTAATTAGAGACCTCAGATCATTCTGGGAGTTGCTCTTCCTTTTGTTATATACTCTATTATGGTCAGGATTTCACCAGTATGTTTTTTTCATAGATTCACAGATTGTTACTAGGTAACAACCTGTGGGGTCTTTCTTAACTTAGGCAGGTTTTCCAGAAAGAATAATGATGCCCTGTATCCAAATAGGACATTGAGGGCCAGGCATTTATAAGCTACCTCTGTCCATAAGGGAGATGGGTGCCAGGCCATGTGTACATTTTCTATTCCCTATCCACTGGTTTATGTTGCACTTAAACTTGGTAATGGACGACCTCAGCTTCACATGGATGGGAGGACTGTTCCTTAGGAGGGGCAGTCTCTGAGACACATATATGTCTGTACACCATGTTGTGTTTAAGTCACAAACAAAATTGAGGTCCCTGGGTCTTGCGTTTTTGGTACTGTTTGACTTATGAATTTGCAGGAGATTCCTAAGACTGGGGTTTATGGATGCCTTTAATCCAGGCATTAATCACAACTCAGTAATCTATAGGAGGCTGAGTAGGGGGAAAGGGCTTTAAGGCACTCTGCAAAAAGCAGGTTTGCTAAGCCGTGTATTCTTTTTGTAAGGCACCACGAGGTCACTGTAGTTGCTGCATATGCCCAGTCAGGTACATATCGAAGAGAGCATTTTTTTCTATGATTGGTCTGATAAGGGTGGAGTACAGTTCTGAAAAATCATAGATTAACATGTGGATTACAAAATAAATTATTAACAGAAAAGCATACAGGAAATATGTGTGTCATACCTGTCAAATGTACAGATTTTCAGTGTCCAGATTTCTGCTTTATATTTCTAGTCTGTGTGTGTGTGTCTGAAATGACCTACTTAGAGTTAGCAGGTGGAATTTATTTTCAAGGAATTGAGAGCTTCAAGGGAAGATAAATTTACTGCTGCTCATCATGCTAGGTTTGTACAAGTGTGCAACTCTTTTGTTTAGCAAATGGTATCATTGTAGTATAGAATTTTAAAGCAGTGTTAGTAGCACAGCAGGTAGCATACTTGCATCTTGCTACAGAGGGCTGTAGCTTCTACTCCCACAGCATGTAAATGTGTATTTTAAGGGGATGGGGTGCTGCAGTCCTGTCCTGAGTATGTCCCTTTGGTGCCTAGTAACTATGAACCTAGTTTTCTGCTTGTCACATATTCCCTGTTGCAATATACCACCATACCATTTCTTTTAATGTAACATGGGCAATTTATTCTTCTAGGGCAATGGGCACTACATTTGTAGATGAAACACTGAAATGTATGTTTTATAGCAACAATCTCTTCATTAGTTTCAGATCTTTGTAATGTGGAATTCAGATGACTTCTGCAGACTGCAGAGATTGTGCATATGGAGTAATATTGGTGGATTATAATGATAGAAGTTTGAGTGGCCTTTTATGTTTGAAATGTTCTGAACTAGGCAGTTTGTCATTACTGGTTCATATGTTTTGAATTGTTTCACTGCTTACTGGAAAATGTTCAAAACTGTAAATTTAAAATACACTCTAACAGGTGGTGCAGGTGCTGTACAAGGGATATAATTCAATTATAGTTTCATAGGTGGGTACTAGGCTATTGGGCCTATATAAGCCTAACCAAAGGTACACTGGCTTTCGCCACCCAAGAAAATTATTTTCCAGTGCCACTGTCAAGCATAGCCACAGAAGTGATCCCCGGGGTGAATTTCCTATCTCCCATCATTAACATGAATCACCATACTTTTGCATGGGCCTAAAAATGTGTGCATTTGATATGCTTTGAAAACGGCCCAAAGGTAAACTTAACCTGCCACTGCCCAGATGCATTCTCTTTGAATGTGGATTTCAATGCTGTTTCCATCAATGTGAGTATCAAAAGCAGAGAAGTTTTAATGCTAAGTCTGTTTTCATTGCAAGACTGTTGCTTTGTTTAGTAAATGTGAAATGCGTGCTGCAGTGTTTCTGCTATAAAATTTGAAATAAAAGTTGTGAATTAAATCCAAATATCTGTAATCATTGTAGAAGTAAAGCATAAGACAGTATGCATACTGATAGATTTGAACAGTGTCTGTGGAAAATGGTGAGAAATAACCAAGTAATGGGACACTGCTGGAATGGCTATGTGTGTGTGTATGTGAGGGACTGTGTGGGGGTGGGGCTGTGTGGGGTAGGGGGAGGGGCAGTGGGGGTAGGGGTGGGGCTATGTGGGTGGGGCTGCATGGGCGGGGCTCTGGGTTTTGCACCCCCCTGGAAAAAATCCTGCAGGCTCCCTTGCCTGTGGGACTCCACTCGTGACTGGTTGACAGTCTGACTTGGAGTCAGCTACTTTCACACTGTGGGTTCTATCTGTGAGCCAGTTTGCAACCCACCTAGTGATATAGGAGCTGATGCTTAGCTTAGTGAGTGTTTCTATGATTTTTGAGTGGGCAATGATATCAAAAGCCTTGGCCAGATCAAGGTAGGCTGTATGAACCACCTTCCCTTCATCCACAGCTCTGGGGACTAACTCAAAGAAGTCAACCAAGTAGAGCAGGCATGACCTACCCTTCACAAAACCAAACTGTGTAGGATCCAGAGTCTGGAGAGTCCCTATATCCTTGTTTATTAGGTCCATGATGATGTGTTCCATATTTTTGCATATCAGACTCATCAGGCTAATGGAGCAATAGTTCCCAGGGTCTGTAGTCGTTCTTCCCTTGTGAAGAATGGTCACCCATCTTAGTAATGACCAGGTCAAGGATGTTGCTACCTCTAGTGGGGGTAAGAACAAGCTTGTCCAGAGCAATGGAATTAATAAATTCCAGAAAACGTTGGGCAAGTGTATTGGAACATGAGTAGTTTTTCCAGTTAATGGAGGGGTAGTTGAAGTCGCCCAGTATGAGAGTGTTAGGGTGGACCCTAATATTCTCCAGGGTGCTTAGGAATGTATAGTGTGAGTCTTGGGACATGGTTGGGGACCTATAGCAGGCTATGACCTGAATCGCTGTCTTGCCCAATGTTAGCTGGATATGAAGTATCTCAGATGCGTTATGTTGAGATACCAGTCTGGAGGTGTGTGCATCCTTTATGAATATGGAAATGCCACCACTTTTGGAGCTTCGGTCCAAGTTCTGGGACTGAAAGTTGTGGAATGAGTTATAGCCTGGTAGTGCAGTAGTGCTTTCTGCTGCCTTGAACCAGGTCTCTGTTACAGTACAAATGTCGATGTTCTCCATTTTAAGGAGTGCTTTGAGTGAGTGCATTTGGAGATTTAGACTTCTAGAGTTGAGCAGCATGATCCTCAGATTACATTTGTTTGTAGCTGTTATGGTGGTAATTTGGTCTTTGGAACACAGCCTATAAAAGGCACTATAGGGGTGGCAAGAGACTTGGGCAGTATCCAAAAGCCCAGGGGTGACAGATGCAGGCCATATCTGGCAAAGAATCGAGGTCTGTCAATCATGTCACCCCAGGCAGCCAGATACTGGATCCCCTTAGAATGACACCAGAAACTTAGCCAATTGTTGAAATCAATCATTTTCTGCTTGTACTGTGGTATCATTCTGGGTGATGGTAGGATGCTGCTCAGGGCTAGGGTCATACCCACCTGGGCTACATAATCTGAGAGCTCTTCCATGTCTCTTTTCATGTAATCCAGGGAGGTACATCTTAGGTCATCCACACTCACATGTACAATGACAACGTCATATTTGTACCTGTTGTTGAGGGACCTGAGTGCGTGCGTTATATGGCAGATCCTTGCACCTGACAGGCAGCTGACTGTTACTTTCTCCTTATTCAACCTAGTGAGTGAACATCAGTGTGCCTCACTATCGAGTCACTTATGACTAGTGTGTTGGGCATGCTGTTTTGCCTTAGGGGCTTTGGTTGAGTGGCACATTGTTTAGGAAAGTTATTGTCTCATGATTAGTGATGTGTTGCTGTGGTCGAGTGCATTTCTGTCTTGGAGGTCTGTGTGTTTGGGTAGATTTTTATTGAGAGCCTCCGCAAAGGTGGGTGTATGGTTTGTGTTTTATGTGAAGGCAGTGCTGGTGTGTGTTCTGGATGGCTATGTGTTCCATGTGGTGTGGTGCAAGTGCTGACCTTCTCCTCTTGATCAGCTATTCCGGTCTTTGCTGGAGAGTGCGTGGCTTCCAGTTTGGCTGTATAAGTGCATCTCTCGCAAGTCTGAGTGTTGGGAGGTAAGAGGAGAGGGTTGTCAGTGTACATGAGGCAGTTGCTACATTGCCTCAGGATGCCCAAGTTCACCAGGTTAATAGGAGAAAGCACAGGGAACTGACCTTTAGACATGCCTGGAGGGGTGGGCATTAATAATAAGTACTGAAGCTGTTTCCTTGTAGAGCATTTAGTGATGGTAACACTTCTGTGTGCTACAATAATTGCTACAAGAAGTCTGGTAGAGTGCTAAAGTAATAAGCTAGTAAAAGTGCAGGAGAGGAGAGAACTAGTAGATCTAAGGGAAAAATTGAAGAGCAGACTTTGGCACCGTTCAGAAGCTTACAAACAGTCCTGGATACAGCAAATCTGTATCTGGACTAGACTAATTGCAGGAAAGGTGGGAAAAGCACACACAGGCTTTTAAACCAGAAAGTTGAAAGAGATGGAAAAACTGTCCAAACGGCTAATAAACTACAATTTAGTTCTGGTAACACTTCTGTGTGCTACAATAATTACTACAAGAAGTCTGGTAGTGTGCTAAAGTAATAAGCTAGTAAAAGTGCAGGAGAGGAGAGAACTAGTAGATCTAAGGGAAAAATTGAAGAGTAGACTTTGGCACCACTCAGAAGCTTACAAACAGTCCTGGATACAGCAAATCTGTATCTGGACTAGACTAATTGCAGGAAAGGCGGGAAAAGCACAAACACAGGCTTTTAAACCAGAAAGTTGAAAGAGATGGAAAAACTGTCTACACAGCCAATAAACTACAATTTCTGGGCCAGAAACTACTCCTCTTGTGGTAGATAGGCTACCTAGTGCTTACCACTCCCACTGACAGGCTAGAAGGCTTCCCTACAACACAGAAAGGTTTGGGGGGCTCAGAAGCTTACAAACAGTCCTGGATACAGCAAATCTGTATCTGGACTAGACTAGTTACAGCAAAGGTGGGAAGCAAGCGCAAATGTAAGGTTTTAAACCAGAAAGTTGAAAGAGATGGAAAAAACTGCCCAAACGGCCAATAAGCTACAATTTCTGGGCCAGAAACCACTCCTCTTGTGGTAGATAGACTACCTAGTGCTTACACTCCCACTGATAAGCTAGAAGGCTTCCCTCCAACACAGAAATGCTTGGGGGGCTCAGAAGCTTACAAACAGTCTTTGGTACAGCAAATCTGTATCTGGACTATACTAGTTACAGGAAAGGTGGGAAACAAGTGCAAACATGGATTTTTAAACCAGAAAGTTGAAAGAGATGGAAAAACTGCCCAAACGGCCAATAAGCTACAATTTCTGAGCCAGAAACCACTCCTTTTGTGGTAGATAGGCTACCTAGTGCTTCAACACTTAAAGCTCAGTAAGTCATCATTCTCTACCTACTTTATTAAACATAAAAAGGCTAGATATTTCTGCACACATCTGCATATCATAACTAAGCTAGTCCAAAGTGGAGACTTCCACCCCAACCCTGGCCCAAGCACTAATATAAAGTCGAACCAACCACACCCCATCAGAACTACACAACCCCCTCTCCTAAACCACATCTGAGTCCATAACCTATTTCTCCTAAACATAAATTTTCAAAGCATATACAACAAGACCCATGATCTCCACACAGCCCTCTCACACTATAATCCTGACATATGTATAGTTACTGAAACCTGGCTAAAACCAGAAATAACAAGTAATAACTGGATATAACATAATCAGGTTACACAGACAAACAAAAAGAGGAAGCAAAGTAGCAATATTTTTTTAAAAACACCCTAGAAGTAATCCAACATCCTCAAACTAATCCCAAATTTCAAAATGCTAAAATTCTTATTACCTAGACTTAAACTCAGTAACAATAAAGGAATTTCCTTATTAGGACTATACATTCCCCATGGAAAACAAACAATCTACCACAAAAGGAGTGGTTTCTGGCCCACAAATTGTATATATCCACAATTGAAGAGACCATAACCTTAGGTAACATAAAAATTGACTGGAAACAAATAACAAACACCTCATCTGACCTAAACTTATTCAGATTCTCACAACTATTAAACATCACTACCAAGAACCACAAAACATCCATTCAAATAAGCCCTAAAACATCAATGCCACAGGAGCTCTACTAAACAGTATTAGTGACCATCCATTCACCTACACTATCATTCAGGAACAGCTGCAAAGAGAAGGATTCAGTGTAGAAAATCAAATGCAGAAAGCACCACAACAGGATAAAGCAATGGATATCCAAATTAAGGGGAAACAAGTGGAACAGGAAGCAACAGGTCAGGTGCCATATGAAGATATTGTGGAGCCTTCCACAGGAAACCAGTATAAAAGTTCACTTGAAGCTAGACAGGAAGGAAAGGAACAGGAAACTGTGGAAACTCTGATGCAGTCAACGTTGAGGGTGATAGGCCAGTGAGTTTCCATATGACAAAACAACAGATGACACAGGATGAAATTGAAGAGAATGTGCCCCAAAAAGATGTTATAGAACTTTCTATAGAATCCCCGCAGGAAATGGAAAACAAGGGATGGGCCCTCAGTATGGAAGAAAAGGAATTGAGAAGAGTTGCTTGATTTAATAGACAAAGACAGATATATCAAGATCAATGAGAGAAATACACTGAAGAAGGTTAATAAAACCCCAAAAGTCAGAAGCTTGATAAAACAAATGGACACAGTAATTAGGACTGTCCATAGAGATCCATGCGATATAACAGAAGTAAACAGAATATATTACTGTGCTGCTAAATTAATAACTGATAAAATTCTACCACAGGAACATAGGGTAGCGAGGGAAAAGGGGGGGGGGGCGAAAGCGAATACCATCATGGAAATATCAAATAGAGAAAACTATAAAGCAGCTAAGACAAGATGTGTCATTGTTAGAAGATTATAGAAGAGGGAACAGATCAACAAAAATGTTAAGAAAAATAGATGTGATAAAAGCAATGCACAGTAATAGAACAGACCAGGATCTATTATGAACTATTGGAGATAACAAACAAAAAATTTCGAAACAGGTGGAAAGACTCAGAAGATACGAAGATAAATATAAGGGAAAAGCACAAAATAAGCAATTTACTGATGACCCAAAAAAGTTTTATAGAGAATTGAGAAATAAGGTAAAAGGAATTGATAGACCGCCGAAAAAAGAGGAAGTAGATACATTTTGGAGAAGTATCTATGAAGATCCTGTGGAACATAACAAAAATGCTAAATGGACAGAAGAAGTAAAAGAAAGAATAAGAAGTTTAAACGTACAGGATATGAAATGGAATGAAATAACAGCCAGAGAGATTGAAACAAAGTTGAGAAAAGCTTCTAATTGGAAAACCCAAGGCCCAGATGCAGTATCTAACTTTTGGCTTAAAGTATTAACTTCTTTACATGAGGATCTAGCCATGAGTAAGAACTATTTATATGCATCCCCGAACAGACACCACACTGGTTAACAGCAAGAAAAACAAGGTTCTTACTTAAGAGTGAACCTGCAAGCTACTCTAAGAATTATAGACCAATAACTTGTCTTCCGACGACGTATAAACTATACACGGGGATTGACGCCGACAGAGTTTATAGTCATTTAGAAGAAAACTCAATTTTGGCAGTAGAACAAAAGGGCAATAAAAGAAAGTCATATGGAATAAAGGATCATTTGTTGTTAAATGAAGTTACAGTGGAGAACTGTAAGAAATGGAAGAATCTAAGTATGGCATGGATTGACTATAAAAAAGCATTTGATAGTATCTCACATTCATGGATAAAAGAGTGCTTAAAAATGTATAAGGTACATCCTACACTGATTGATTATATTACAGTAACCATGAAACAGTGGCAGACCACTTTGCAAGTAAGCCATGATAAAGGACAGATTATTATCCCAGGGATACAAATCCAAAGGGAGATATTCCAGGGTGACTCCCTATCACCGTTGCTGTTTTGCCTTGCCATTAATCCATTAAGTTGTTTACTTAACAACTTAGGTCATGATTATAATTTGGCTTCTAGAAAACAACAAAGTATAATGACTTCTCATCTTCTCTTTATCAATGATTTAAAATTGTATAGCTCATCAGATGAGGAACTGAAAGCACAGCTTTAGGTTGTCAAAACTTTTTCAGATGATATTGGAATGTCATTTGGTCTTGACAAATGTGCAAAAGCAACCTTTAAAAAAAGGGAAAATTGCAGCACCAGGAAAACATCAGTTTGGGCCAAGAATGTGATATAAAAGAACTTGAGCAAGAGGGGGTGTATAAATACTTGCGAATTAATGAAGGATCAGTAATAAAACATGAACAAATGTGAATAAATCTTAGTAAGGAGTACTTTAGAATACTTAAATTAATCCTGAAAACAGCATTGACACCTAGGAACAAGATCCAAGTTATAAATCAATTTGCTCTTCCTGTCCTAACTTATAGTTTTGGAGTGATTGACTGCCCCAAAAAGTGTTGGATAGATTGAATATTAAAAGAAGAAGGATGCTTCATGCACACCAAATGATTTATAAAAATTAGTGTATACCAAGATTATATATTAATCAAAAGTAAAAAGTTCACCGCAAGCCAACCAAGTAAATGCTCCATAGCTACACTTTTTATAAACCAATGTTTCACTATAGTGAATACATAAAAGTTTTTAGAAGATGTTTTTTAATATATGTTGTTCCTTTAACGTAGTAATTGACATGGAAGCCTGATTGGTTAGCAATTTTTTGAATTTAGGTATAAATACCTTGAGTGAAGGTTATTTGACATGGATCTGATGAAGCTTTGTAAGCGAAAGCGCGCTCATCCGTTTTATTCATTTGTTTTTTATTGGAGAATAAAATAGAGTTACATATAAGATCTTCCTGCTTTTGCTCTGTTTTTACTATTGTGGACACAAGATTATATATTCCCCGTTCTGAAGGAGGGATGGGCCTCCTTGAAATTGATTACATGTATAGATCTGCAATCGTGGGACTCCACACATACATACTGACCTCACAAGATCCAAATGTGGTGAAAGTTTTGAAACATGAGGAGAATAAATCTTAAGATGACATCTCTGCTTAACTTAGCAGAAGCATATCGACATCAAGCAGGAATGGAAATCAAACCAGAAGTGGATAAAAGCCAGGCAGCCACTAAATGTGCTAAAAAACAAAAGAAAGAATATAAGGTGAAGGACCAGGTGAGAAGGCAAGAAATGTGGAAAAAACATAAATATAGTTGCAAGTATAGAAAACTTCTGGAAGAGCCTCATGTTGATCAAGAATGAATGCAGGAATGGTTAAGGAGAGGTGAATTAACATCAAGAAATGAAAGGTTAATATTGGCAGTCCAAGATAGTGGGCTACGTACACGTTCGTTTACTAAGTCTGTTGAACATGTGGGAGAAACAGATATATGTAGGTTTTGTGGATCCAAATTGGAAACAGTCACACACCTTATTGCTGGTTGCAACTCTCTTATGGCAGAGGGACTGTATACTGAAAGGGGTTCCTATTGAGAGACTGAAAATTGTAAACGGCGAACGCATATTGAGCAAACCCGATAGGTCAAAACATTGCGTGCGTAACATGGAAATCGCTGTAGGGAATATTTTCTCTTTACTTCAATGCAGTGCGATCTTGGAGTAGGAATATTTAAGTAGCACGGGGGTGCAGGGGGGCTTGCCCCCCCTGCCTACAGCGTTTAGGTAAGTATAGTTTTTTTATTTTTTTATTATATTTTTGAAATTTCAATCATTGCTCATATGGAGTCAACCATATGGTGTTCAATGTTTGAAACTTTCGAAAATATAATATAGACTCTACTAAAAGGCATAATAATGTGGCGAGATTGTTACACTGGAGATTGTGCAAACATTATGGTATCGAAGTGGCTGAAAAGCACTGGAAACGAGCCACAGAGAATCATAGAAAATGATGATGTTTACATCACATGGGATCACCCAGTACCAACAGTCCAAAAGATAGATGCTAGAAAACCAGATATAGTTGTCCAAGAAAAGAAGACAAAAGTAGCATTGATCATTGAAATTGCCACACCTAGTGACTACAGTGTCTTGCGTACAGAGACACACAAAGTCATAAAATACCTCGATCTGCAGGCAGAAACGAGAGCCATGTGGAAGAAAGTGACCCAGATAGTTCCAATAGTAGTAGGAGCAACTGGTCTTATAAAAATGAATTTACAATCATATTTAGATATATTACCAATTCATGTAACACCGTACGAATTGTAGAAGGAGTCATTACTGGGCACATTGCGGGTGCTGCAAAGAGCACTTTTGGCTAACATCAAAGAGTGAAACAATACTAATTTCATGAACTTTAATCGTACTTTGACTTGGGAATGGGGTCCATTCCCATCATGGTATTAGAAACCCAAAAGACTTGGAGAAATTAAAACATCAGACAGGAGCTAAACATTCAGAATCAAGTAACATACAAGCAAGTCTATAATCTGCAGAATTGCAACCCTGAATTTTTTATAACAACTCTAAAGCAATATAACTGGAACTTTCTAAAAACATTACCACTAGATGAATCAGTTACTATTTTTAATCATGCCTTCCTAACCATCCTAAGTATGTAGTCCCCACTCAGAAACAAAAGAGTAAAATCTATTCCAGCACTGTGGCTAACAAAGACTACCAGGCAACTACCATTAAATGGAGACCGGGCCTGGAAAGCATGTGCAAAACATAAAACTCAGTGAACTCTGCAGGATTATAGATATCTCAGAAATCTCACAAAAACAAAGACTTAATGACAAGAAAGAATATTTTACAAACCTAAAAAATACCAACCAAAATAATCCCAAACTGTTCTGGCAGTCCTTAAAGTCAGTGCTTAAACTCAGGCAACCCTCTTCCCCCCAACGCACCACAATCTCTAAATATCCAGGTAATATAGTAACTCAGTTCAACACCCATTTTGTAATTTCTATTTTATCACTAACCAAACAAAACTCCACCTCACACTTCACTATTCCATATCCCCCTTCCAACAACAAAGTACTCTTTAAACTTGATAGTGTACCCACCTCAAAAATAAAAAAATACTACCTAAAAATGAAACCAGCCACCTTGGCAGCTGACAGATTACCAGAAGAGTACCTCAAAATAGCAACAGTAGCATTCTCAGTCTCATTACTTATCAATGGATCCACAAAAAACATGTTCCCAACAACTGAAAAATATCATACTGTACATCATATCTCTACATAAAGATAGAAATTCTATCGACCTAATCAACTACCATCGAGTAACCATCCTCCCACCCTATCCAGGATATTAGAAAAATGTATCCACGCCCAGTTGCTCAAATACCTCACCAACCAAAACCTACTCTCCTTGACACAACATGGCTTTCGGTCTAATCATAGCATCACCACTGCCCTTTTATACTTTACGAACACAGTTAATCAACTCTGAAACAATGTTAACCTAGTCTCAAAAGTCTTCTGAGACCTATATGAAGCGTTTGATAGTGTCTCACATCAGAAACTCCTTGAGGAACTAGCCTCTCTAGGCCTCAATATCCCACCACTAATCTGCTTCCACATCTACTTATCCAATAGGAAATAAGAAACAAGGCTATTCTGATTAATTCACAGTTGCAGTTGTACTTCAGGGATCAATACTAGCACCCTTACTTTTCAATACCTTTATCAATAATCTACACTATGCCAGCAAACAAGCTACCCCAGTACAATAAGCAGATGATGCCACTCTTATCTGTAGATAGACTATGAACTGAATTTTTAAAACTTGAAGCTAACTCCATCTGGAAACTATTCTATGTTATACCACTTCATAAAGGTGGAAACTTACCAAACTGACAAACTAAAGGCCTATAACTATACTGTCCCCTATTTCAAAAATACTCCAAAAATGCATACACAAACAACTCGATTACCTCCTACATGTAAATCTACTCTCCCCTACCCAACATGGATTTTGCCCATATCAGAGCACAACCACTGCCTAACTCTTATTCACTGATACTAACATAAAAGCTAGGGAAAACAATAACTTGGTATCCTCCCTTTTTCGTGACCTCTTCAAACCCTTTGACACAGTCTCCCACACTAAACGTCTCTCCAATATGTCTGGTCTCTGTTTCTCCAACCCTACTTTCAACTGGTTTTCCAGCTACCTTTCCAGTCGACAGCAGTCAGTTAAGTAGCTTTCTTCCTATTTCCAATTCCTCACAGTTAATGTGAGGGAACTCCAGGGCTCCATTCTTGGTCATATAGTCTAACATCTTTATAAACATACTCCATTTATCCTGTCAGTCCACACTTGTATAATATGCTGATGACTCCACTATTATCTGCCCTTCTGACAATCTGTCCCACCTCCAGTCCTTCACCCAGCAATCCTTTAACTCTATCACAAGATGGCTTAATGTCAACCAACTTCAGCTTAACCCAAAAAACAAAATTATATTATTCCTACCAAAAACTAAATCCCATCATAAATCAACCTTTACTATGCCACACATCAAACTGCTTGGTGTTATCATCGATGAACAACTTAAATTTGATTTCCATAACTGTAAAAAGGTATAAAAAAATCATCAGAATCTTGGCTTGCTCTACAGATCACAAAATTCCTAACTAATGACTCCAGACTATCTATAGCTAATGCATACCTACTTCCTACTCTTATCTATGCCTTTCCCATTCTAACCAACATACAATCCATCCTAAAAACTAAAATGGAACTATTCTGCAATAGAATTGCCAGATTTGCTGCCAATCAGCCCTTCGACTCACACCACTGCCTATTTCTAAAAAACTTAAGCTGATTTGAACTACCTCACCATGTCCTCCTCTCCCAACTAACCCTTATACATTTTATACTTAATAGACATATTATTACCTACTTAATTTGATGCTGTAACTTAGTCAATCAATGCTGAAACTGAACTGTATTTTTTTCATTGTGTACTTAATTAACTTTGTTATATATTTGGAAATTTTCTCTTCGGGCTGAAAATGGGTTTTTGCCCAGTCGGACTTTTCCCGATTAACAAATGTCACATAAATAAATAAATAAATTTGCTCAGCCCAAACACTAGTCTCCCTACAGGAAAACACCCAAAAGGCCTTTCTAGCCACCGGACCCTAGCTAGATTGCTCAGACTTGCTCTTAAATGGTAAAAAAACACAGCTAATGCTTTTTACCCATAAAAACTACTCAAATCTCAAATACAACCAGCAACTACTCCTAGCCATCAAAAACACCAGCTGGAAACTAGGATCCCTCTACAGGCCTAGGAAATTCCTCACTAATAACTCCAGAAAAAAACAAAGAACAATCATACCTACTTCCATCCCTACTCTCTGCCTCAACCATCTTTACAAATTTTAACCATCAAAAATAAACTAGAGAAAGCCTATAACAAAATTGCAAAATCTGCTACAAATAATCCTCAGAAACCCACCACTGCATAGCACTAAAAAGCCTTACCTGGCTAGAACTTAAAGACCACCTCAACTACCATTGACTCATTGCAGATGATAAATCCCCCCGAAATAAGACAGACACACTGTATGACTTAAAAAAACATTACTAAAGAAGCACCTAAAGAAGCACTGGTTGTGTTCATGTACTAACCCAAGGCTAACCCATCCTCACATACTCAGCATGAACTCGATTTAAAGTTACACTCCCTGTACTTAACCTTTCTGTACCCTAATCTTAAGCATGTAACTTTATATCTCTGTCACTAAGAAATATCACTGTATATTCTCCCACAGTTGTCATTTATACTAAAATATAATAGACTGACACTACACCCTCTACCACTGCCAGACTCCTAAAAAAAACTTCCATTTCCTAGGTAACTACCACTACTTCTGTTTTCTTCGATGCAGGTCTATACAAGCTGTCTACCTCAATCTAGCTAATGTTTCATATAACTACTTGTCCTCTTAAGTTATATATCCTGCAACATCCCTTGGTGACTTGTTAGCCTTCTCTATACTTCCAACTAATAAGCACATTACATAAACATCCACTATCTATCTGAGTAATTTCTCTGTAACCAACTACCTCATAATAAATGCATTTCCTTCAATTCATAGGCTACTGTATGATATACAATGTGTTCTAAATGTATTCATAAAATTGTGGTTTCATGTAAACTGAATGTAGTTACAAAATACAGCAAACAAATGGACCGTAAATTGCAGTAAATTAAGCCTCAAGTATAATAACTCAGAAAACAAAAAACAAAACTCATGCTTAGAAATGCAAGTAGTAAATTTTAATGTGCACATTAAAAAGTTACTACTTGCGTTTCTAAGCCTGAATTTTGTTTTTTGTATTTACAAAATGTCATTTTTTTGTTAAATGTACTTGCCTAATATGTAGAGCTTTTCTCCCCCTCCTCCCCTGAAAATGGGATAAACCCCAGTCAGAATTTCCCAGTAAACAAAGAGAAATAAATAATAAATAAATACTACAGCAAGCACATCTTCATGTAAGTCTAAGCACCTTATTAAAAATCTGAATAAAAACAACTTCTAGCTACTATACCTGTAATACCACAATTATTATGAACTCCAACATATCCAAACAAATCTGTAAAACAATGTTAGTTGTCAATGTATATCAATCAAATATACTTAAACGAAGCATTTGTGTCAAGATCCACTGAAAAAGAAAGTATAACAATCAGTTATAGTTTTCTATAATGTAACACTGCAAAAATCAGTCATACCCTTCAATATTTTTATTTGACATTTGTCTGACTGGGATGTTATCCCATTTTCACTGGGGGCCCAGGGAGAAAAGCTATACTACAATATTCAGTGATATCTTTCAGTAATATAACAATAATATAATGCTTCAAAAATTAGTCACACTCTTCAATAATACAACACAATAAAAATCAGTCATACCCTAATATAACAGCTCTATTACTGGATTCAAATGTCACCTTCCCACCTTCTCCTGCATTCTAGTGCATTTTCCCTGTCTGATCTGTAATTGTATGTAGTAGAATGGTAAGAGACTAGGTAGTGTAAGACCCTAAGGTCTCTAATTTTTCCTGTTGCCTCACCACAAAAAAATTCAAACTGAACCCTGTCTCAGATATAGATTGTTTAAAAAAACTTGTTAAAAGGTACATTACTGCAGCTTCAAGTATGTTAAGGCTTTGCACATAGCTGCATTATACCAGTTAAACTTTGTACTGACCAGTGGGTACTTTTCCGTTAATGGGGCAGCAGGCAAAATGTGAGGTTGATGTGGCCAGTGCTGCTTATTCTTTTCTGGTTTTAAATTCCAGTTCCTTGTCACAGTATTATTCATGTTATCAGTTCTCATTGCTGCTTATTTTACTGTTGTGTTCTGCTTTCAATTTTGGCTTTATTTTCACAGTACTAATGATTTCTCCTCGCAAGTCAGTGCGGATACATAGTACGTTATCGAACTTTTAAAAGTTCGAACGTCATATGGTTGACACCATATGATCAAACTTTTAAAAGTTTGAACATTTCAATGGAGATCTCCGTACAGTGCGGAATGGGAAGATTTCCCTTTCCTGTACTGTAGTGCAATCTCAGAGTTGGTATATTTAAAGAGTGGGGGCTGTGGGGGGGGGGTGCAGCGGGGCTTCCTTCCTGCTTAAAATGGTCACATAGATTTTTTCTGTTTTTTTTTTTTTCACTTTTCAAACTTTTAAAAGTTCGATCAGTACTTGTGTATTATCACAACCAGATCTGGGACATGCGGTAATTCGTCAGGTTTCAAACTATCTCTGTTAACTGTACAATGGTTGGGTAAAGTGTTAAGTACTTTTCTGGGATATGGTTAATGGGCTTGGTAGAGGAATAACAGGAAAAACCCTCTTTGTGGGTAACGTCCTTTTCCGACGTCTGTTCATCATTACAGCAATCAAGATGCCTGCTGCTTGTCAGTGTGGTAAAGAATGACCACTCTTTTTGGGGGAACTTTTTGGTAAATGCCTACTATTCAGATTGGGAACCCAAGCTCATACAGCAAAGGAAGTATGCCAAAAGCTGAACACACAACACTTGCAGTAATGCAAACACATGACACTTTCTACATTGTGACTGTAAACAGTATACCGTTCATTCACACTGCTAGACTGCATCAAAAGTCATGCATCCCGGATTCAGATTTCATGAAAGGAAAGTCACTGATGAATATATGCAGTGACTTTTAGTCGGCAGAAATTATGACAATGAAACTTGACTGTAAGGACTACTAAGTAACACATTGAACATGTTTTGAAAGGCAATGGTTCTCTTCTGGAGAATGTGTTCGCTTTGATGAGTTGTGACATTAACTACCACTATAAAGCAGCAGTCATGTGTCTATTTCGGCCAAGGATGCTACCTGCATAGAGCAAAATTGCCTTTATTCCTGTTTGTATGTGTCAAAGAATGTGACCCAATACTGTTTAACACTTTACACTACCCTTCTTCCATAAACAGACATAGTTTCGCAGAAAAAATTATAAACTATGCCACCGGCAAAATCTGGTTGCGATAATACGTAAGTACCGTTCGATCATATGGCTTCGACCATATGACATTTAAACTTTTAAAAGTTCAGTAACGTAATATACACCCAGTAAGTGCCGCGTATTTTACTGTGGGGTTCTGACTTTAATGTGGTCTTGGTTCTCACAGCGGTACTGATTTCTCCTCGCACGTCACTGATGCTTATTTTCCGGTTGTATTCTGCTTTTATTTTTGCCTTTGAGTGCTCCTTACTTGGTTGCTGTATTCTGCTTTTAATTTTCACTTTCTTGTGGGACTGCTATTCATTTCGTCCCAACTCAGTGCCACTTAAACACACACACACACACACACACACACACACACACACACACACACACACACACACACACACACACATATACACTTAGTGTGTTAGGAAGATTCCCTGTCACTTCCTAAATAGGGAGTAAATCACAGAGGTTATATTCTGAAAGAGTAAGGAAGTGGTTCTCTTCCCCAGCAGTGGATGATTTCTAACAGTGACTGTGTTAACATTTGTAATGGTGTGACGCATTTCTGTCAACCTGCAGACACTGAAAATGGGGACAAATGCCTTTGAAAAATACGAGCATGTGGTGAAAATGCCAACTACTAATGGGGACAAAGGGCTTTGGGAAAAAGGAACATCGTGTGAAAATGTCAAGATGTAATTAGGATAAAATTTGCAGGAAGTTTTGCGCCTACATTTCAGGGCAACATTTATGCTTGGTGCGAACTGCTGCCTGGATAAAGGAAAAGTACCGACAAGTGTGATGCACCACCTCTACAAAGATCGTTATTTTTGCTGTTAGTTGCAGGCCGTAGCTTACTCAGCTGCCTATGCTGCCCCACTTAATGTGTCCCAATAGTAATTTCTTCCTTAACTCAATTCCTTCACTTCTCTAGCTAATCTGTGTACTCTTCAACTATTTTCACCCAGAGCACACCTGCTGCCATGAAGAACTCAAGCTATTTTCTCTAATAGTTTTTGAGTTGTAACTAACTCAGGGGTGAAGGGCTGCATTCAGTAAATGCTGTTTTAAATGTTACACAAGCTCTCAAAAATGTACTGCCCTCCCCACAAATCCTCTGCTCTACCTTACCCTCCTGCCATCTTCTCCAACATTCTGGTACTTTTTTCCTATCTGGCCTGTAACAGTGTGTAGTGGAAAGCTAAAGGGATACTTAAGTTGTAGCATAAATCAAATCTTCGAGAGTGGTTCCTTTACTCACCTTATTAATTGTACTTTCAATGTTAGTTGTGTTTACAAAATTGATTTACAGTGGCTGAAAAGGATCAATAGTCCAACCCATTTATCCGGTGAACAAATAGTAAATAAAGAAATAAATTCTCCCTGTCACTACCACTCACATAATTCATAATAAATGACAACACTATGTCATGCTTAGTTTGCAAAGACTTCAGTATGAAGTATTGCAGTCAGTGGTGTAATTTATAAACAAAATAAGATATTTTACTCCTCCTAAAGTTTAATATGGTGTAAATGGCATGTTGATACTTTAACTTCCCCATTGAAACCATTTCAAAAAGTGCCCAAGTTTATAACTCAGTTGAACAAAGTTTAAATAGCGGTCCAGATGCTGGAATAACCGGATAGAAGAAGATGGCAGTAGGTGACCAAAACCAGATCACCCATCCTGTTGGAATGACTGGTTATTTCAATTACCTGATCACCACAATTAAAGCTGTGGCTTGCACAGCACAAAAGACAGCCAAGAACAGAGATATGGACCTATCCATCCAAAGGCAAAAAGACTTGCCCTCATTATCATATAAGGAGAAGCGTGCTCTGGCATCAGCAGGGTGCAAGAGGTCCCATGGTGGCATGAATACTCATGCCTGACACCAGAAACATGATTAGGATTTCTTATGAAATGCCATCAATGCTAGGATGCTGGTTGCCTGATGATGGCCTGTCTGGTTGACTGACATGTCTGTGCTGGGGATAACCAGTATTGGGGAATGAATAGGTTCAAGACCAATAGGGCTTGAAGGTCAGCAGGCACAGATGCAAAAAGCATATATAAAAAAAAAAAAAAAATTCTAAGCCATAATTTCAAAGACGGTCTTAATATAAACCTGGTGATGATCCCTATCTGTCTCTTTTATTAAAATATTACTTACGTAAATTGATTAATAAAGGTTAAAACACTCCTTTCCCTTTCTAAATTTGGTTCCTAGATATGCACTCCAGTTAATAAAATATCTGCTTTATGGCTACTCAGTGGCAAGACCAGTACATACATATCCAAGCTACACAAGTACAGTACATATGTATCCAAGCTACACAATTGCAGTACATAAGTATCCAAGCTACACAACTGCAGTACATATGTATCAAAACAATCCCTAAGATAATTTCCATCTCTTTATGCTAATTATCAGTTATATTCTTTTAACAGACTTTCACAAAAGCACCAACTTCATGAATAGGGAGGCCTAATAGATCAGTTACAAGCACAACTCACAATATATGTTGAGCAAGCCCTTCCATTTAATAAACTCAAACATTTAGCTCCAGAAATTGTCAGACATGAATAACCCTATCAGGGCAGGGGCTATACCACTGAAGGATAAGAACCTTCTGGTCCAATCCTCCAAAGGGGAAATCCCCAGGGAGACAAAGTGTAAAAGACTAAAAAGTACTTTAATCTTAATAAAGATGAAACCTGAGTCACTAAAAGCCCCGAGTGGGTGCATTACAAAATAGTCATTTTGGTATTTGTTATCAAGATTTTTTTTATTATTGTGACTATAGGACTCATCTATTCCAACACATTAAAATACATATTTCCATCAAACTGAATGAGCCACCATCCAATGCAAGTGACATCCATTCCCAATACCTTTTGGATCCCCACATCTCAATTATTATTATTTTATTTATTATTTGTCTTTGTTTACTGGGAAAGTCCAACTGGATAATACCCATTTTCAGTAGAGGCCAGGGAAGAAAAGCTTCATTTGCTTACATTGCATCATACTAAGTTCCAGTTAAACACAGAGTACTTACATTTCTATTTACATTTATACACAAACAGTAGTTAGTTTTATACATTCTAAGATTTTACAGAGGTGAAAGTTACTAAAGAGAAAGCTCTTTTGCATCTCAATGGATTGTACAGACAGCAGTTATGTATAAAAATTGTTTTGTCATTTCAATGAGAAGTTGAGAATATTTTGTTTAAGGAGAGTACTTGAAGAGTATCATATGGTGAATGCAAACTCTCAATCTTGTGAAGAGCACATGGAGGACCAGGATTGGTTAAGATGTTGTTTAAACAGTGGTTTAAAAGTATTTAGTTGTCAGAGATTTTTGTTTGTGTGGGGATACTATTCCAGAGTTTAGCAACGTACTGGGAGTAGAGGGAGTCTCCTGCAACATTATTTGACTTTTTTGTAAGTAATAAGAATTTGTTACTAGAGCAGAGCTCCCTTGCTGGACAGTAGGTCAGTAATAAGTTATGCAGTGCAGGGCATTTATCTGGATGATGACTGAGTTTGTGTGCTGTAGTTAGTTGTGAATATGTTAGGTATTTGTGTAGTTCAAGCCAGATTAATTGCTTTAAGCTATGACAATGGTGGGTCATATAAGGGACATTGGTGGCAAATTTAGCTATTCTATTGTAGCAGAGGGCAAGTTTCTTTCTTTGAGTATTGTTTAAGTTTGTTAGGATAGGAGCGCGGTATTAGAGAGTTGACAAGAAGAAGGTTGTGGCTAGAGTTTTTCTTGCAGTTGCTGTAAGGAATCCATTGAACCTATAAAGGGAACCTAGTTTCTGGTGTGTAGATTTAATGGTGTGTGGTTTATGCTGGTCATATTTGAGATTGTCATTTATTATAACACCTAGAGATTTACTGTGAGTTACAGTTTCAATGACAGTATTATTTGCTAACTTTAGGGTAAAAGATTATTTTGATTTTGGCAATGTTTTGATGTAAAAAGCATTAAAGTTTTCTTGGGGTTGAGTAGGAGGTTTGATTCTTTGAGCCAGGTTTCTATAAAGAAGAAATATTTTTGGGTAATGTTTTGGAGGTCGTTTATTGTTGAGGCTGCACATTTATTAATGGTGAGTCATCTGAATACTGAAGTAAACTAGCATGGTGAGTGGAGGTGTGGAGGTAATTAATAAATATATTAAATAATTGAGGACCCAGGATAGAGCCCGCAGGGACACCTGTAGTTACCGATTGAAAGGATGAGTAGGTTTGTTGCCATTTAACAGCTAGTTGCCTTCCAGATAGGTAACTAATAAATCACAACAAGGAGTATTCTGCAAGTCGTATCGAGGAGAGTCAAACGAGCAGTTGCTGCTGTGAAACAGTATCAAATGCCTTTGACAAGTCTAAGAACATGCCGGACACAAGCAGACCATCGTTTCTTTGTCAGTTTATTATACTGGAAAAATGTAGTAGAGCCGTAGTGGTGCCATGCTGGGGCTAAAGTCACATTGTGTTTGTGAGGGCAAGTTATTTGAGGTTAGGTATTGCATCAGTTGCATATGGATGCATTTCTCTAATATTTTAGAGGGGGAGAGAATCACTATTGGTCTGTAGTTATTAAACTCTGCAGATGTGCCACCTTTGTGTAGTGCAAATATGAAACATCTTTAAATCAATGGCACTTAACACAAGCAACTGATAACCTGACATTATTGTCAGGAAACTCCGTTCTGCAATATTTTAATATCCTCCTTCGGTTTATAAATAACACAGATGCTAAAAATAACAGAGTTCATCTCTTAATAAACTAACGTCAGTGACTGTATGCAGCTATATAATCCCATAGAGATATACTGATTAGAAATTTACTGAAACTTTCCATCAGCGTGATGTTCTACAGTGTGTTCTTTTCCTTAAGATGATCCACCAAGCAGATGCACTCCAGTGTACTTGTTTGGATTGCTGCTATTGGACATAAAAGTGAATATAGTCCCTCTTTGTCTCACTATTAACCGTGAAATAGTCCTCAAACTTATCAATTCTTCAGTTAATCCTACAGTGTTTAGTAACTATGGTATAGAGAGATACTTAAGCACTTTTATTAACCTGCAAACTAAACTTTCTCTGATACATTTTACTAAGTACAGTAACAGTAGACTCAAGCCCACTCCCTCGTCCATGCTGAGTAATGTTACTGGTAACATCAGGCAAGGCTGCGAAGCAGGGTCCGGACGCCCAGGTAATTCAGCTGCAGAAAGCATTTAAGAGAGTGAGAGAGGTCCCAGTTCGGTGTGTTAAGTAAGGACCGTCCGTATGTTGTAATTCCCTCTACACTGTACTTTGGTATTCAGTGAAACATCACTGTTTTCATTATCTACTGCCCGCCAGTCAGTGCAGCTGCCTAACTTCACCTTATTATATGAACACTCAGGAGTCTTGGGAGTACTTTCCATACCTTCTGCCCTTCCTACTGAAGCCTATTTATTACTGTACAGCTGTACCCTACATGCTCTCCTCTCTGTCTGTTAGTTGCAAGGCGCAGCGACCTGCTATTGTTCTTTAAGCTGCTGTCTGTCCCGTCTGCTACTTGTATGTCACTCCTAATTCCCTGTTTACTTTTTCCAATCTTGACTGGCCTTGTTCTGTGTTGCTTTTTACCCTCATACAGGTATTTTTTACATTGTTCTGTGATGTCTCCTGCTGATACTATCTTCCATATTTTTGTTTTAATATTATTCATCTTTTTCCTGTTAGCGTTTCTCAGTGCCACTGCTATTGCTGCTTCCTAGTCTATTAAAACATTTTACTTTCATTTTTTTCTGATCCTGATTATTTTCATACAGGAAGTGGTATTATCCATCTCTGCTTCACTTCGCTCCTAACCCTGCCCCAATTCCCATCCATCCCTGACATTACTTCCTTTACACTGGCCATTCCCCTCCCAATCTAAATTCTAACCTATCAACAGGACCCCTCACTCCTCCCACCTGCAGGAACCTAATGCCCATCTCAATAATAAGCATTCAAATACCCCCCCCCATCACAAATACCTAACTTTCATTATCAGTGCTCTTACTTATAGTCTGCTCCTTCTACCTCTGCCTGATTTCAAATATCATCGGTGATCCTCCATTCCTTTCACATTACTACATAATTAGAACTGCCTAATTAGAAATATATTCTCCATTTTGCTCCCTTTATTAACCGTACCTCAGCTTCCCTCCACTTCATAGTATCCCTCTCTCTTTTCTCTTCTGTATAAGCACTGAAATTTCAAACAGGTTTCTCATAACATCATATTAATTTCTACTGCCAGTAGCATCCTATCAAAAAATCACTATATACTTTCTCCTCTATATATCCCTCCTACTGCAATTTACTCAGCATACTATGAAATCAGGAGTAGATATACATATATATCTCCCTGCATTTTTAACCTCTTACCTTGCCTTTATTTTAAGCATGAAATACTTCACTACTTCACTACCAGTGCCGAACTCAAAAAAAAAACACTAATACAAGGCCCTTCAAACTTGATAAACTAGCTCTCAAATATCCTCCCAGTGTTGTGACATTCACCCCAGCCCAGGTCCTATAAGCCCACTAACTAATCTATAAAAGAACCAGGCCTACAAGTTTGTAACTTAACCTCCTTCAGTCACCACCTTACAATATACATCTACCCAAGTGTACTGTCCTACCATTAAGCCACCATCTATCCATACTAATAAAACTAGCACATAAATCCCCTCATACTATCATTCTACTAATGGTCTACCAAAAATCTGAATATTGTTACTATCAAACTCTGTAGTATTTTTAACAAAATTATACAATTACATGCTTGGATATCACACAATACCCCTGATACTCTTGCCATCACAGAAACCTAGCTTAAGCCTAGCATTAAGGATTCCGAACTACTCCCTCCAGGTAATAGTATTATCATAGCTGATAAGCTCCACGAGAATGTAGGTGGGGTAGACTTAATTTATCCAAGTCTGTGCAATCTATCCCTTCCTGTTTGCATGGCATCCTCAAATTCTAAAATGCTGAAATACTTATATCACTGCTAATCTTAACAAGTATTGTTACAGAATGTACCCACTCAGAAACACTATACTAATTTTAGAAGAAATCCTCTCCTCGACAACTAATAATATGCATAGAGATGTAACTATCGACTTGCAAACCTTATGTCAGACCTTACCTCAGCTGGTGTACATCTTTATAATTACACACACAACGTATCATAACACCCACTAAATATAGTAATCCAAACATTAAAGGTGCAGTTCTAAGCTAGATATTGGTTTCTGACCCAAGTAAATTTACAACCTCTGGAACCTATTCAAACTCACTTAGCGACCACCTCCCAACCAATACCCATAGAAATACCACCCACCAACCTAATACCCACCAACTTTAAATATCCAAGAACCTGTCTAAAGTTAATAAAGACTCCTTTATCAATAAAATGAAAACACTTAACTGTCCTGCCCTAAAAACGTGCCTACTCAGCAAGGTGGTCAATACGTTCAATACTGTAATCTTAAATACTTTACACAGCCATGTTCCACTCTGCAAAAAAAAAAAAAAGAGTAAAAATTAACCCCTCCCTAAGGCTCACTACTCAGACAAAAACTACAATCTGTAACAAACATAAAGCTCTAACAGAATGACTCGCACATAAAACTCCTTATACTCTTCAAATCTACAGAGAATTATGCAATCTAAATAAAAAAAATAAGCAATCAAGTTAAAAACAATATTAATGCCATCTATAACTTCAGCTCAAAAATGACTCCAAAAGATTCTGGACATCAGTACATAACCTGTTACATCCTGTCTCAAGTAAGGAACCCAGCCCTTTTCATAATAGGTCTCCACTAGAAACTGCTACTTTATTCAATATATACTTCACAGAAAGCATTGCCTCCTTATCTAAAAACCCTTCACCTCAACTAGTGCTTGCACCCCACCACCAGAATAATATCCAATCATAGTATTTCTGTGAAAAATAGTTTAGACCAAAGCCAACATTCTTCATAAACCACACACACTACCACTTCCTCTACTTCCCCATTTCTTCACATGAATCTGTTTCACCCCCTGTTTCTATTACCAGCAGCTTCCACATAGGACCAGTCCCTATATTAATGATGATAAAACTTGTACTTGAACTCATACCCTCCCACCTGAATTCCTTAAGATAGCTGCCAGTGCTGTAGCATATGGAGTCTCTGTCCTTAACAATAGAACAATAGCTGAATCCTGGGCAGGGTCATTATGGAAAACTAACTTATTATCCCTCTTCATAAAGGTGGCATCTCTGCTGATGTCTCCAACTTCTGGCTTTTTACAATATTATAATCCCTCTCTCAAAAAATTCTTCAAAGATGCACTCATAAACAACTCTTCCACTATCTCCTGCAAGAGTGGCTATTAACATCAGCCCAACACTGCTTCCACCCAGCATACATTAACATTACTGCCCTACTTTCATTCAATGACACAACAAACAAACACAGGGACCCAGACAGTTTCCTCCCTGTTCCTTGACCTGTCTAAAGCCTTCACTACAGATATTTCTCGTTTCACTCATATACAAAATGTCTCAACTTGGACTATCCCCTACTTCGCTACAGTAGTTTAATAGCTATTTAACTTGTGGAATCCAGTCTGTAAAAATGGCAGAATACTCTCTCTGCCTACCTGCATATCTCCACTGGTGTATCCCAAGGCTCTATTCTTAGTCCCCTCCTCTTTAATATCTCTGCCAATGACCTGTATACCTCTGCAAGTCCAGCCTCTCTTATACAAAATGCTAATAATTCCATGCTTGTGTATCTAATAACCTGCCACAACTCCTCCATATTACACAAGAAACTTTCCTCAGCTGAGAAATCATTCCATAATGCCCAACTACTACTCAACCCTTAATAAACAACATTACAGTTATTGTTTCCCAAATGTCATACATACACATCTGACAAGGTGAATTTCATAAACTGTCACTAAACAAAACTGAAAATGAAGTAGGGTCCCTATAGAAAACTTCGTGGAGTGATTATGGATGATAATCTTAAATTTAATCCACATGTTCAAAATAACATAAAAAAGACTTGCAGAAAATTAGGAATGTTCTAGAGGCATTAAAAAAAACATCATTATCAATACCACCAAACCACTGATGCCACTACCTACCTTCTCCTATCTCTCTTATATGGTGCACCCATCCAAACCCACCTTCAGGCTACAAGTAAAAAGCTGGAGGCATACTATAATAAGGTTGAAAACTTTGCCACCAACAAACAGTACCACAGTCAACACTGTATTACCCTTAAGACTTTGAATTGGCTCAAACTGCCTCACCACTTTGCTTACATACAGCTTATTTCCACACACATTATTCACAAAGCCAATGACAGCCCTACTTTTACTCCTATTCACCATTCCTATCACCTTAATAGACCACTTCTGTCTAATGAACAAAATCTTCTCAGCATGTATTTGTTTGTGTCTTTCGGCTTTTCCCGGTTAGGGGTCGCCACAGCGGAACTCGGGTCTGCTAATGATTGGCAGTAGATTTTTTACGTACTGGCTTGCCGGGCCTAACGCACAACCTTCAACGAAGGAACGCCCATTCACGCATGTCACTACACAGAAGATGCTGTAACTGAGAATCAAACAGGCAACGTCTAACTGTGAGGCGACAACGCTACCGCAGCACCACCACCGCAGTACTTTTCTCAGCATATATAAACCCCACATATACTCACACTTACTCACTAAGAAATTGAATTTGATCCATATACAAATTAGATCTACTTGTAACGCCTCTAACTTCAAACAACTACTAAAAGAACACTTAAATAAGAATTGGCTCTGCTCCTTCTCCAACCCAGGCTGAAGTAGTCCTCCTTGGTACCTTGAATTAGTAAATTCTTTCTCTCTGAACATAGTCCGTCTAATGCTTACTTAAAGGACAAATATAATTTTGCCTAGGTTATGTTATTTAAGCATCTCTGTTCCAAAGTGTGTACTCAGTATGTATAATGTCATCTCTTTGAAATGTAACTTGTGAATTCTTTAACTTTTGACAATATTCTTTTATTCCGTTTGTTATGACTGTCCACATATTTGCACTCTGCAGGTATAGGTTCATGCTGTATAAACCAAAGTTGTGAATTTTTTGCTTACTTAATATGTTGTTTTTCTGCATAGATTTTGTAATAACTTCATTATGTAACCGTAATTATATTATGTCAATGTGGGTATCTACGTAGTGCAATGCAAAATATCTACAGTGGGATCAACCATATGCACTCTGTTCATAAAAATAAAACAACTTGATATTCAAGTTTCATAATTCAAACAACCCATTCTCCAGTGGTCTCTTCACCACCACTGCATAAGTAATAGTATCATATTTCTCCTTTTCACTCATGGCATCCATCTCTGTTACTGTCATGCCAACATGACATTCACCAACTCATAATTTTAGACTCGGCTCACAACAACATGCAGTCAATGACTTAATAAAGCTGCATTTTCTCAGTTGGGAAATGCTTTTAATTGGAGTGACCAGAAAAGATGACACTCATCATAAAGCACCTCCATAACTTCCTATTGACAACACATTTTTAGGTTAAAAAACATAAGCATGATTTCAAAGTATTGAATCTTCAAGATAAAGCTGGGATCTAGCTAAAGGAATTAAAAATAGAAAAATACCTCTGTCGGCCATGGTAGGGGGAAATACAATGGGAAAAGAGGTTAACTAAATGTTGAAACAAGCAAATGCCATAAGCAGGAAGAACAGGATTACTTTTGTTTTCAAGAGTGAAAGAGAACGAGGAATACCTACTTGGGAAGGGAAGAGGGTAAAGGATGGAGAGTGGTAGACATGGATATGATATTATTCTGTGAGCCTGTCTTCAGTGATGGACCTTTATATCAAAATCTGTTATCATATACTATTTACATAAGGTAGTATACTTACTGTTTCCTAATTTCCTGGACTAAACTGATCAGAAACTACCCTTCAGTATTAACATGTAACAGTGATCTGTAGTGCATGCACCTGTATCTTGACATGTAAAATGTATTAAAACATACTTGAAATAACTACTGTAGCAAAAAGACTTTACAATGTAAACAATGATAAACTTACATACTTATACATCACCTGCCATTTAACAAAATACAATTTTCCTGTGAGTTGTCTGCTAATTTGTTCACACATTTAGACTCTTTGTCTTCCCTTTATAAATACAAACGTTGCACTAAGGAATAGACATTTATTTACCATTGTCATGTCTTGCCTCTGGCCAGGTTTGTGGCCGAATTGTGTCTCCATATGTGCCCATATGGAGATTTGTTCTAAAAGATACTCATGGGATTATGAAGGGTCACCTGGAGAAAGTGCTACTGCTATTTGTCAAAACCAAATGTACACTCACCTGCAGTAGCTGAATTCTGTGCAAGATGGAAAAAACACATAAGCCCTAGTAAATGCTAATAAGGCATTACTGAGGTCAACCACAGACCTCCAGGAGAGATGTACAGTTACTGATCAGCACTTATTGGTTCAAAGGTAAGTATTAGGCTAACTACCATTGTAGGGCATTTTAAGCCTAGCCAATTTCCCTCAAAGGTGAAAAAATCAAACCCTGTACCTTGTGTCTGCAAGGTAAACATGTTAATGCCAGTCCCTCCAACCAAACTATTACAAGCCTTGTCCAATAATCAGAGGTGAGAAACAAACCATGAGCTTTGTATTTGTGAGGTAATGACCTTAACCATTATACCAGCCTGTAAGTGGCTGACTTACCCCTGGATTCTCAAAAGTTTGCACGGTGTGCATGATTAGTGTTAGATGAAATTTTGCCAATATGGCAGTCGAGCGATCCACGTATGTGCACGTCTGACATGTGCGAGCACTGTAGCACTAGTGCTGCACGTCCCCAGCCCCGTATGCAAATCACCCCATTTGTAGGTGAAAAACATTCAAATGAGGTACCTCACATTGCTTGATCATCAGGGTCCTATTTAAAGGATGATAGTGCCTCACACTGCTTCATCAGGGTCCTATTTAAAGGATGATAGTGCCTCACACTGCTTCCGCAGGGTCCTTTTGCCTCACACTGCTTCATGAGGCTCGTATTTAAAGGATGGTAGTGCCTCACACTGCTTCATCAGGGTCCTATTTAAATAATGATAGTGCCTCACACTGCTTCATCAGGGTCCTATTTAAAGGATGATAGTGCCTCACACTGCTTCATCAGGGTCCTATTTAAAGGATGATAGTGCCTCACTCTGCTTCATCAGGGTCCTATTTAAAGGATGATAGTGCCCCACACTGCCTCATCAGGGTACTATTTAAAGGATGATAGTGCATCACACTGCTTCATCAGGGTCGTATTTAAAGGATGATAGTGCCCCACACTGCTTTATCAGGGTCATATTTAAAGGGTGGTAGGGCCTAACACTGCTTCGTCAGGCTCCTATTTAAAGGATGAGAGTGCCTCACACTGCTTCATCAGGGTCCTATTTAAAGGGTGATAGTGCCTCACACTGCTTCATCAGGGTCCTATTTAAAGGATGATAGAGCCTGACATTGCTTCATCATCTGGGTCCTATTTAAAGGATGATAGTGCCTCACATTGCTTCATCAGAGTCCTATTTAAAAGTGGATAGTGCCTCACACTGCTTCATTGGGGTCCTATTTAAAGGATGATAGTGCCCCACACTGCTTCGTCAGGGTCCTATTTAAAGGATGATAGTGCCTCACACTGCTTCGTCAGGGTCCTATTTAAAGGATGATAGTGCCTCACACTGCTTTGTCAGGGTCCTATTTAAAGGATGATAGTGCATCACACTGCTTCGTCAGGGTCGTATATAAAGGATGATAGTGCCAAACACTGCTTCATCAGGTTCCTAATTAAAGGATGATAGTGCCTCACACTGCTTCATCAGGGTCCTATTTAAAGGATGATAGTGCCTCACACTGCTTCATTGGGGTCCTATTTAAAAGATGATAGTACCTCACATTGCTTGATCATCAGGGTCCTATTTAAAGGATGTTAGTGCATCACACTGCTTCGTCAGGGTCATATTTAAAGGATGATAGTGCCCCACACTGCTTCATCAGGGTCCTATTTAAAGGATGATAGTGCCTCACATTGCTTCGTCAGGGTCATATTTAAAGGATGATAGTAACTCACACTGATTGATCATCAGGGTCCTATTTAAAGGATGATTGTGCCTCACACTGCTTCATCAGGGTCCTATTTAAAGGATTATAGTGCCCCACACTGCTTCATCAGGGTCCTATTTAAAGGATGATAGTGCCTCACACTGCTTCGTCAGGGTCATGTTTAAATGATAATAGTGCGTCACACTGCTTCATCAGGGTCCTGTTTAAAGGATGATAGTGCTTCACACTGCTTCATCAGGGTCCTATTTAAAGGATGATAGTGCATTACACTGCTTCGTCAGGGTCATATTTAAAGGATGATAGTGCCTCACACTGCTTCATCAGGGTCCTATTTAAAGGATGATAGTGCCTCACATTGCTTCATCAGGGTCCTATTTAAAGGATGATAGTGCCTCACATTGCTTCATCAGGGTCCTATTTAAAGGATGATAGTGCCTGACATTGCTTCGTCAAGGTCCTATTTAAAGGATGATAGTACCTCACATTGCTTGATCATCAGGGTCCTATTTAAAGGTTGATAGTACCTCACTCTGCTTCTTCAGGGTCCTATTTAAAGGATGAT
>NC_056735.1:1249631055-1249759927 GCF_019279795.1 Protopterus annectens | reverse complement strand
CATTGCTTTGATCATCAGGGTCATATTTAAAGGATGATAGTACCCCACACTGCTTCATCAGGGTCCTATTTAAAGGATGATAGTGCCTCACACTGCTTTGTCAGGGTCGTATTTAAAGGATAATAGTGCCTCACACTGCTTCATCAGGGTCCTGTTTAAAGGATGATAGTGCCTCACACTGCTTCATCAGGGTCCTATTTAAAGGATGATAGTGCCTCACACTGCTTCATCAGGGTCTTATTTAAAGGATGATAGTGCCTCACACTGCTTCATCAGGGTCCTATTTAAAGGATGATAGTACCTCACATTGCTTGATCATCAGGGTCCTATTTAAAGGATGATAGTGCCTCACACTGCTTCATCAGGGTCCTATTTAAAGGATGATAGTGCCTCACACTGCTTCATCAGGGTCCTGTTTAAAGGATGATAGTGCCTCACATTGCTTCGTCAGGGTCCTATTTAAAGGATGATAGTGCCTGACATTGCTTCATCAGGGTCCTATTTAAAGGATGATAGTGCCTCACATTGCTTCATCAGGGTCCTATTTAAAGGATGATAGTGCCTCACACTGCTTCATCAGGGTCCTATTTAAAGGATGATAGTACCTCACATTGCTTGTTCATCAGGGTCCTATTTAAAGGATGATAGTGCCTCACACTGCTTCATCAGGGTCCTATTTAAAGGATGATAGTGCCTCACTCTGCTTCTTCAGGGTCCTATTTAAAGGATAATAGTGCCTCACACTGCTTCATCAGGGTCCTGTTTAAAGGATGATAGTGCCTCACACTGCTTCATCAGGGTCCTATTTAAAGGATGATAGTGCCTCACACTGCTTCATCAGGGTCGTATTTAAAGGATAATAGTGCCTCACACTGCTTCATCAGGGTCCTGTTTAAAGGATGATAGTGCCTCACACTGCTTCGTCAGGGTCCTATTTAAAGGATGATAGTGCCTCACACTGCTTCATCAGGGTCCTATTTAAAGGATGATAGTACCTCACACTGCTTCATCCTGGTCCTATTTAAAGGATGATAGTGCCTCACATTGCTTCTTCAGGGTCCTATTTAAAGGATGATAGTGCATAACACTGCTTGATCATCAACCTCAGCCTGTCCCAGAAGTGGGAGAAGCACTGCCTGATGAATATGTCTCTATACTATGTTCTGTTTATCTGGTAGTGAAGATTTAGGTGCCTGGCTGTGGTGTTTGAGGGACTATTAGACTTCTGGCAGTACAAGATGATCCAGAAGAGCTGGATCTTTAATGGCCTAGAAGACAAAGCATAATTCTCCCGTCAAGTGTCTATAAGATACTGAATAAAGGAGCAGTGCTTCCAGTCTCTCTTTGCAGCTCAGGGACTTTCAGCCCGTGATGTTCTTAGTTAGGAACTTCTGAGGTCTTTCCAGTTGTTTCATATGTCTAGTAAGGTACATCTCAAAATAAGCATTGTACTCAATATTTGACAATCAAGGCTGAATATTAAGGAACAATGATCTCTTTAGATCTGGGTGACATTGCCTTGACAGTTAGCTATGCTAATTAGAAGAGTTTTGTCATATGATTATCAAAAGAGAGAGAATTGTCAGCACACGATCCAAGGTCCCTAACAACATTTTTATTTTTAAAATGGAATATTGTCTATGCTGTATGCTGAGGGGAGTATTTTTCTATCATATGTGATTATATTGCACTTTTATTCATTTAACTTGAGCCTGTTTGCAGTACTCTAGTTATCATCTGTAATGACCGCATAAAGAGGAAAGGTGGTGGTATAGCTTTAATATTTCCCAATACCAACCACATTTCCTGTTACAGTAAACCAACATCAAAATTCAGTTCAGCAGAGCTTTCCTCTAAATAAACAATTATAAACAAATATGTATTACTATCCTTCATAACCCTCCTAGCGACAAAACAGCTATACTGGAAGATATCTTACATTGGCTATCTATAACATTCCCACAAGTAAAAATATTACTAGGTGATGTAAATGTCAATTGGTTGGACATAAACCCTAACTTCCCTACATCTAGTATGAACGTATATGGTTTCACTGAACTAATTAATAACTCCACACATTATAGCAAGACATTTAATTTTCTAATAGACTGAATCCTAGTATCAGACCCTACCAAATACACCACCACAGGTACAATGTCAGACTCTCTCAGTGATCATCTACCAGTCTATACAACCAGACAACTCACATATCCAGTTAAACAGCATACTTATAAAACAGCATGCAACCTTTCCAAGTTTAAGCCAGAAATGTTCATCACTATGCTATCATTTATTAACTGGAGCTTCCTAAAAGTCATCCCCATAGATGATGCTGTAATTGAATTCAATACAACTTTTTTAAATATGCTACATAGCCTTGCATGTCCTAGAAGGAAGAGACTGAACATAAATAATGCAATGTGGCTATCCAAAATGAGTAGAATACTAATGTAGGATAGAGAAAAAGCATGGAAAGAATGACAAAAATATAAAACACCTCATTATACCATGACCCCCCCATTAATATTCCAAAACGTGCACGCTGATTGGTCAGCGTGCACGTTGTAAATTGACTTATACTAATGGAAAAAGGTCCGATCACCCGGACTTTTTCCATTAGTATAAGTCTTTTTTAAAATACTGTCTCGCTATGTTAAAGGAGTTTAACATAGCGAGACAGGTTTAAAAAAAGCAACGGAGATCTCTGTTGCTTTTTTTAAACCTGTCTCGCTATGTTAAACTCCTTTAACATAGCGAGACAGTGTGTAAAAAGCAACAGAGATCTTGCTTTCTCCATTGCTTTTTTTTTTTTAAACCTGTCTCGCTATGTTAAATGGGCTTAACATAGCGAGACAGCTTTAAAATAAGCAACGGAGATTCTCTGTTGCTTTTTTTAAAGCTGTCTCGCTATGTTAAACCAATTTAACATAGCGAAACAGTAAAAAGCAATGGAGATCTTGCTTTCTCCGTTGCTTTTGCCCACAGCTTTGATGTACTGCGCAGTACATCAGAACTGCCGCAGAATACCAGACAGCTGCGGAAGGGCAGCAAGGAGGCATTATACAATGCCATTATTTAAGAAAAGTAATTATTTTTTTTCTTAAATAATGTCATTGTATAATAGCAATAACCCACTTCTGGGTGTGGGTAATGCTGGATTTACCCACGGTTGGCTTTGTTCGGCCACTCGGGCTTCACCCTTGTGTCCAAACCATGCCAACCATGGGTAAATCCAGCATTCCCCACACCCAGGCGTCGGTTATTGCTATAATATCTTAAAAACTTCAGAATGAAATCATACTAAAAAGCAAATACATGAAGACAAAAAAAGCTATACAATAATAACTTTCAAAATAATACTAAATACAACCCTAAACAATTTTGGACATCCATTAAAGAAATTTTACATCTTGGCCAAAAATTCAACCCAAACCCCTCTCCTGATAACTCACCACTCAAAACTACAATACAGTTCAACTCTTATTTTATAGATAGTATAGCATCTATAACCAAGGATTCCTCAACATCTAATCCCAACCCTGCCCAACAGCCACATATCACCACTTCCACTTTCACCTTCAAATCTGTGCCCACATCCTATATAAAACTAATCATAAACAAACTTTAAGCATGCTCTTCTTCAGCTGATGACCTTCCAAATGAGAACCCAAAAATAGCAACCAATAGTAGTACCTATTCTGTCTTAATCCAGGAATTCCACGTTCCCTCTCTCTGGAAAAAGTCACACATTATCCCTCTGCACAAAGGAGGAAATTCAACAGGCATTAATAACTTTAGACCTATAGCAATATTTCCCCTCGTCAAAATACTTAAAAATGTATTCAGAAACAATTGCTAGACTATCTCCTGCAAGAAGAACTCCTATCCCTTACACAACATGGCTTATGTCCTTCCCATAGTACTAGCACTGCCCTTCTAACCTATATAGATCGTGTCAATAAAGCCAGACATAACGGAAAACTAGTCTCTTCCTTATTTCTAGACTTGTCTAAAGCCTTCAACACTGTCTGTTACAGCAAACTTCTACTTCAAATATCCTCACTAGGTGTCAAAGGAAAAAACTTCGAAGACCAATTCAGGTAAGGTTCAAGTATGGCACCCTTTATTACTTGCAGCAAGGAGACAAAACATGCAGATACAGGATTTGTCTAAATTACTAGTGAGAAGTATGCTACTTTTATACAGTTCTATGAAATATTACTTTTCTATGGTTGACGTAGCTAGACATAGCTTTCTGTATTACACTACAGAAAATGTTACTTAGATTTCCTGCTGACATGTTCAGATTTAAAACTCGCTATGTGCTACATAGAAAATGTTACTTGGATTATTGTTGATTTACAAAAACATTTAAGAAAAACAACCTGGCCTTGGGGCTTATTTTTAGCCCACTACAAACTTTCTATTCTTCAGTTGTGCAGTTCTAATATATATGTGTTACATTTTACCTAGATTCAAGGTACATTTCTAGCTTAGGTACAAGTAATGCCGACTACGGTTTATACTTTCAAGCAGCCTTTGTTTTCATTATCAGTAGCTTCAGCTGCTGTGTACTTTCTCGTGGCATAAGCAGAAAATCAATAACTCTTTGTTAAGTCTCATGACACTAGTAGAAATGAAACACTTATTATTATTATTTTCATGACATTAGCAGAAATCAGATGTTTTCCTGTTAATTTCCAAAGCATAAGCAAATCATAGCTGCGCATATTTTCATGACATAACAGGATTGGAATGTCTCTAGTAGCTTGTGCAGATTCATGCAGTGTGAACAGAATAAATGTATTAACCGTTTCAAACCTCGAATGCACTAAGCATGCATATTACTAATACATATTTTTCTAACATTTTCCCCCTTTTAATACTTTTATTCTACTTTCAAAATAAGCATAAACAGTTTTTCTTCCCCTAACCTCTTCCTACTCAGGATTTGCAGTTAAGAGAGTCATTCAGTTTAAACTTATGAAAGCATTTTCAATTTTTTAACAATTCTTCAAGTTCAGCACCTTGGTATAAGGTTTCTGAAACTGACATGTCTGCAAAGTCTTTAATCAGTCTTTTCATGCAGGGGATGCAGCAGCAAACACATACCACCAGTAGGGTCATTCCTACACAGATGGCAATCAGGATGTTCATCAGGATACTGCCCCCCCCCCAAACAATCTGTGGAAAAAGTCCGTCAATGGATTTGGTCCTGGTTTGGTCATAGCTGACACTTACTGAATTACCTCAAGGTGATTGTCTATCTCGTGTTTGTGGTCAGGAATATATGAACAGCACTCCTCCTGGATTAAAGTGCAAGTACCTCCTCTCGTCACTAGGGTGAAGACGAGAGCCATGCGGTTTTGAAGCACTACAGTTCTCATGGCAGTCAGTTCATCAGTCACCAATTCTAGAGTGGAAAAGGTTGCATTTCTCATTATTTCGAGAAGTTTAGACAGATTTCTCAGTCCCCAGATTGATTTTGTTGCTCCATATGCTGGCAGTATACCTGCCCACGAGATGATGGTATCATCCAAGTCCATATGCAACAGTCCATTTTTCCCTGGGCCCACAGCATGATGGTTTTTCCAGCCCACATTGATCTGCCCAACTGGATTTACAGGCTTCTTGACTTCTCGTCGAACATTTCGAATTTTCCCCTGAGGCAAAACTGCTGTGTGTCGTATGGTCGGAACCAGGTACCGCAAATAACAACTGCCGGACCAATTCTCAGGTAACCACTTGTATGCTTTCCTACCACATACAAAATAACAGTCTTCTACTTTGGTAGTAACTTTACTATGTCCTGGTTCTGGATGAAACATTTTTTTGTCAACTATAATCAGTTGTTTATAAAGATCAGCATTATCTTTTACTTCATCAGTTGTCCTATGCATCAGTTCAAAGAATGAATCACAGCTTGTGTTGCAATAGGAACCTGTGTTATCAGTTTTATTGTAGCATCTTAACAGTCACATTGCAATTGCTCCAACACTGCATCATTTTTGTAAAAACACACAGTCCCCTTCTGTCGAACAGACAAGTGCAATGCTACTTTAACTTGTGATGTAACATCTGATGTATCATAGACTAAATTTTACCAGGTCTTGTTGGCTCCTAGGGGGACTGAAGTTAACAATAACCCCCCGTATGCTGTTGGCATAGCTGTGCAAATCCAGCAATTCAAAACATTGAAGGTCTCAGCATACACATATTTGATTGCCTGGTAAGTGTTGAAGTTTGGGTGCCACTCTACGTGCAACTCTCCATGTTTATTCAGTTCAGTTTGTGTGGCTGGGAAAAGGAATGGCCACAACAAAAAGATTATTGTCACTAGTACAGTCAACAGGATGATTATGCAATACTTCTGAGGAAATGGTTGTTCTGCATTCCTGTTTTCTCCAACTCTTCAGAGTAGTTTTATTTGGATTTTTCTGGATTCTATCATTTTTGCTTTTGACATATGATCTTACTCTCTACCCTAATAGGACCTTCAGCACCGATGGTTTCTTCATTGGGGTTGAGATGGATCAGTCCTATTGATCTGACCCCCCTTTGTAGCCAGACTTTGTGCTGAGGGCCCCAATGGAGAGGTAAGATTTTTGTCCAGTTCAAAGTTCTTAACTAGTTTGCAGTGTGTCAGGTGGATCCATGAAGCTCGCTCTGCAATTTTGACTGCAGTGGGTGTTGAAAGAAGTACCTGGTATGGACCTTCCCCCTTTGGTGATGACCAAATTTTCTTTTTTATGGCCTTTAACCACACCCAGTCCCCAGGGATCACTGCCACTTCCAATGTTTCGGTTTGTTCTTTATCTGAAACCAAATTTGACTGCAAGAGATGTTTAGAATTCAACAAATTTCTCATATATTCAGCTAGTGTAAGATCAGCTTCCTGGTCTGCGGACATGAGAAGTTTCCACTGGGGTGTATAATAAGCCCTTCCAGTTTTTCAAAAGGAGTCAATCCTTTTGCAGTCGGAACAGTTCTCATGCTCAACAGTGCCAGGGACAAACAATACATCCAATTCTTTCCTGTCTCAGCTATTAATTTTCTTAATTTATTCTTTAATATTCCATTATGCCTCTCAACTAGCCCTGCAGATTGCGGATGGTATGCACAATGATTTTTTAAAGAAATGCCAAAATTCTTACTTAACTGCTGTATGGTTTGGTTTACAAAGTGTGTACCATTGTCACTGTAGATCCTTTCCGGAATGCCGAATCTAGGGATGATTTCTTTGACAAGTATTTTTGCCACTGCAGCTGCATCTGGATTTTTGGTTGGAAAGGCTTCCACCCATCTGGAAAACATATCTACAATGAGAAGACAATACTTCTTTTTTTCACATTTGTTCAGTTCTATAAAATCCATACAGATAGTGTGAAATGGATATGGTGGTGTAGGGAAACTCCCTTGCTTGGGCTTTAATGCCCCTTGTGCATGATGTTTGTTACAAATTTGGCACATCAAACAAAATTTTTAGAGTAGTTTGTAAATCTGTACGTTGTGAACACTTGGTTCACCAGCTGTACCATCCCCCCTGTTGAGACATGGCACTGCCCATGGCTCAACAAAGCTGCATATCTAAACAAATTAGATGGTAGTATCGGTTTCCCTTCTTTAGAGATGTACAGCCCCTTTTCGAGAATTGCTCCTCATTTTACCCATCTTTGTTTTTCAGCTTGCGTAGTGAGTATCTGCATTGTTTTTAACATTTCTAAGTCTAAAATCTCAGAGGGTTGTAGTTCCTCATTTAAAAGAAATACTTCTGAAGCTGCTTGTTTTGCAGCTGTATCAGCTCTCGCATTACCTTTTGAAATCCTATCTTGTTGCTTGGTGTGAGCTGTGCATTTACAAATGGCTACTTTCTGAGGTAACTGAATAGATTCTAAAAGATCTAAAATAAACTGTGCATGATTGATAGGTTTGCCAGTAGATGTTATCATTGCCCGGTTTTTCCACTGTTGTGCAAAAACATGTACAGTAGAAAAAGCGTACTGGCTGTCAGTAAAAATGTTTACACTTTTACCCTTTGCTAAGGTACATGCCCGTGTCAAGGCAATCAATTCTGCTGCCTGTGCAGATAAGTTGTGTGGTAAAAGTTTTGCTTCTACAATCTCAGTATCAGAAACTACTGCATATCCTACTAGGTTCTGTCCTGCAGGACCCCTTTTGCACGAACCATCCACGTATTATGTCACCTCGGCATCATCCAAGGGGACATCCGTGAGATCTTTTCTAGGTAGTGTCTTTTGCTCAATTACCTGCAGGTAGTGGTGTGCCATCTGCAGGGGTTGGGAGCAAGGTAGAAGGGTTCAAAGTCGTGCATCGTTCAATTGTCATATGAGGTTGGCTCAACAATATAGTCATACAGGAAAGATGCCTAGAAGGCGAAAGATGTGCCGCCTTTTCTTGTAGTAAAATAATTGCAACTGCATGAGGCACTCCCAAAGTGAGAGGGTGGAATTAAACTTCTGAGGCCGAAGCCTGCACTGCCATTGCAGCTGCAACTACTGCTTGTACACAGTGGGGTAAGGACCGTGCCACTGGGTCTAGTTGTGATGAATAGTAAGCAATGGGGCGTTGCTTGTCCCCATGCTGTTGTGTTAACACTGACGTCATATAACCTTGCTTACAATGTACAGTTTGGAAAAAACATTTATGGTAGTTTGGTAATCCTAGAACTAATGAGGACGCTATTAACTGTTTCAGTTTGCAGAAAGCAGATTCTGCCTCTGGTGTCCATTGTAACAAATCCTGTGCTGCCATAGGCTTCTTATATATCAGGTCAGTCAGAGGTGCAGATTCCAAGGCAATGTTTGGAATCCAGCTCCAGCAAAAATTAATTGTACCCAGGAAGGACATCATTTCCTTCTTGGTAGTGGGTTTTGGTGCTTGCAAAATTGCTACTTTTCTGTCCTTATCTAATGTTCTACCTTCTTCGGATATCACATATCTCAGGTATTTGACTTGTTTTTTCCAAAGCTGCAGTTTATTTTTATTTACCTTATGTCCTTCAGCGGCTAAAAATCATAATAGCGCTATGGTATCTTCTCTACAATCTTGCTGGGTGGGGGCCGCCAGCAAGATGTCATCAACATAAAGTAAAATCTGACTGCCTCTTAGTGGGGTAAATCCCGCCAAGTTGCTTGCCATTTCTTGTGAGAATATTGTTGGACTTTCACAATATCCATGTGGTAGTCGCGTATATGTATACCTTTTCCCCTGAAATGTGAATGCAAACCAATACTGGCTGTCAGGGTGTATCGGTATAGAAAAGAACGCATTGCTGATGTCTACCACAGCAAAATACTTCTGTTGAGGTTTTAAATCATTCAACAGGGTGTGTGGGTCTGGCACCGTAGGTGCCCTTGGTATTACTGCGTCATTTACAGCTTGTAAATCTTGGACCATACGCCATTCTCCATTTGCTTTTTTAACAGGAAATAAGAGTGTGTTACATGGTGAATCGGGAGATTCTACCAGTATTCCCCCTTTAAGTAAGGCTGCTATAATAGGCTTTATTCCTGCCTTTGCATCTTTTCTTAAGGGATACTGTCTTTTTTGTGGTCTGAATGCTGACTTTGGCATGATAGTTACTGGTCCCGCTGTACGAATACGTCCTACATCTGACTTTCCTGTAGACCAGAGAGTTTCTGGTATATTCTGTAAGGCATTCTCTTCCTCCTTTAATAGGAGTGCTAATCAGCTGTCCTTGCTAGACTGCAAGTGTACGGCTGGGTGGGTCTGAGTTATCCAATTCAACTTCTGTATTTGTATTCCCTGTTCTGACAGTTCTAATTCTGTCTGTTTCTCCCATTTCGTGACTTTTTATCCTAGGTCTGCCCATTCTATGTTTTTGTCCTTGGTTAAGCTAACATGTGGTAATCAATTAGATTTATAAAGTGTAAAGAACTCCTGGGGTAATGAACAGCTGGCTACACTGTTCCCTTCTGAGTCCCAGTACAGATTACGTAATATCAATCTGTTTGCATGATTTTTAAACAATTCTTGCTCATATTCCTTATCAGGTCTTGGTGTGTTACAATAATACAGGGTACAGTGCAACAGGTGTTGCTTATCGATGTCATGGGAGGGGAACTTGCTGATGGCTGCATTCATTAATTCTTCGGTCACAGTCCCTGGACCAGTCGTAACCAAGTCCTGGCTGTACCAATAAAACATTTCACCCTCCGATTGCACTGCAAAGGTATCAATTTGTTGCTGTGCTTCCATACCCTGCATGGTTGGGACTACTGCTATACCAAATAGCTGCATAAGGGCTCTGCCAAAGAGGTTTACTGGGCATTTTGCAGAAACAACAATTTTGCTTTTCTGAGTCAATCCTGAAACAGGATCAGTTATTGCAATGTTACGGGAGAGGGGCACCCGATACAGCTGTCCATTAGCTGCCTTTACCAGTATGTAATCAGGTGACTCTGTGTTTTCTGGTAGCTTGGAGGGATGTATCAGGGTTCTTGATGCCCCTGAGTCACACAGGAATTTGACTACCCTCCCTTCTACCAAGAGTGTAACTTCTGGTTTTGTGTCTGCTAAATAGAGCTCCAGGCTCAATAAAGCTAGGTCTAATATTTCATTTTCTTCACTGTCACTAACTTCTTGCACTTCCTCTGTCTCTTCTGTCACATCCTCTGCTCCCTCTATCACATTATCTTCTGTCCATTCTCTGCTATCCCCTTCTAGTGATTCCTGACTACCATATAGTCAGTCCTCACCCTCCTTGTCTTCCGTGGTTGCCTTCTTGTTTTTCTTGCAATCCCTTGCCAAATGTCCCTTTTTACCGCATTTGAAACATTCACCCCTTTTCTTTTGCCCTTCAAAGTCCTCTGATCGCTGATCAGATTGTTTGTTTCCCTGTGCATTTCTCTTGCCCTTTTTCCTGGACTGTACTACATAAACTTCTGCTCCATCTTCTACAGAAAATACTTGAGCTTTCTTTTTCTTTTTGCTATTAAAATGCCTCTCGGCATGCCTAGCATATTCAAGTAATGATTGTAACCTGCTTGTACGATGGTCTACCATGTGTTTTGCAATAAAACTGCTTATGGGTGCAATACTGCCTTTTAAGAATGCATTCTTTAACTGCTGTTCATATGGGGAATCTTGTGTTTGATATTCAGGAATCTACATTCCACAGTGGTTATTAAAACATTCTAATAATCTGGCATAATACCGGTCAATAGTTTCACCTTCTTGTTGGATGCATTAATTAATGCAAGTCCAGTCTGCCCTAGGCTTCCATTTTTCAGAGATGCGGTCTGTGAGACCTTTTACTCTGTTGTCTAGTTCTGCGCTGCTATGTGGGAGGGGCCTGTGTGCAGTGTCACGGGGATTCCAGTTGCCACTAACCATGTGCCAATCTGGTCCCACAATTTGTCTAACTACTTTTTCTACCTCTTCTCCATTTAAGTTATAACTCAGCCTCATTCCTTGTAAATCTTCTGAGAACTTTCTAAAATTAACTTTTGGATGGGGAATTCCCTCAGTGGCTTTCCTGATATCTTCCGGAGTCCAGGGTCTATACACTAAAATAGTTGGGTCCTGACCGTCTTGTCCTGCCTGAGGATTAAGTACTTCTATAAGTGGGCATATTTCTTCTTCACTCACAGATCATGAATTCTTAACCATTTGATATAACTCAATGCCTTCATTTGAGTTACCTGCCCGTGTTCGAGACCTGGCCTCGATGGGATCTCTAATAAATGGTTTTACTTTTACAATGTCTCTATTTTCAGTGACAATAGGATATCGTGGGGGTGAACTAACCTGTTTACTTGCTTCATATTCTGGTAAGGGAGGCAGAGGGGCCGATGCTATTACTAAGTTATTGTCCTCCTTATCTAAAAACATTGTTTTTGAATTGTTGCTCTTTTGTTCCCTATGGTTTACTTCCTCAATCCACCTGTGTGCCTGAGGAATTCCTAATTTGCGTTGCTTTTTTACCCAACCTTTGGAATCGGTTTTAAGCTGTTTGATAAGCGAGGATTTTTCTAATTTTCAGTCAAATTCATATTTATAAACCCATTTTGAATAATATTTAATGTTGTCAGCGCGCTGCGACTGCATGTATTTTTGCATCTTTGGTTAATGGCGGATTTTGGGGTCTTTTTGTGCAATTATTACCCATTTTGTTCTACCCTTTTGATCGTTACGTAACTTCTCTTATTTTTAACATGGTACCACGGATTTTGTTATAGTCTCTTCAGAATGACTGCCTACTTATTCTGTTTCTCCTGATCTATGACAAGACAGTAATCTTTTCTGTCCCTGACTTGTCAAATACAGTCTTGACAAAAACAATACAAATCTAGTCCCTGATCTAAAACAGAAAACAGAAAAAAGTAGATTCACCTTACCTGAGCCCACGTGATTGATCACCAATTAGGAGACCCGTCCTTCAGTTGCATATCAGAAAGTGGCTGGCCTTTTTTGTACAACAATTCAGTCGGAGGGCTTTTCATATAAGAAGAACCGATTTGGTTTCTTCCCCGTACGGTTTCAACCAACTGGCCCGTCTGATCCGAGGTGAAGTGAGGGTTCCGGCTCGAAGGACCAATCTGTCAAAGGAAAAAACTTCAAAGACCAATTCACGTAAGGTTCAAGTATGGCACCCTTTATTACTTGCAGCAGGGAGACAAAACATGCAGATACAGGATTTGTCTAAATTACTAGTGAGCAGTATGCTACTTTTATACAGTTCTATGAAATGTTACTTTTCTATGGTTGACGTAGTTAGACACAGCTTTCTGTATTACTCTACAGAAAATGTTACTTAGATTTCCTGCTGACATGTTCAGATTTAAAACTCACTATGTGTTACATAGAAAATGTTACTTGGATTATTGTTGATTTACAAAAACATTTGAGAAAAACAACCTGGCCTTGGGGCTTATTTTTAGCCCACTACAAACTTTCTATTCTTCAGTTGTGTGGTTCTAATATATATGTGTTACATTTTACCTAGATTCAAGGCACATTTCTAGCTTAGGTACAAGTAATGCTGACTATGGTTTATACTTTCAAGCAGCCTTTGTTTTCATTATCAATAGCTTCAGCAGCTGTGTACTTTCTCATGGCATAGGCAGAAAATCAATAACTCTTTGTTAAGTCTCATGACACTAGTAGAAATGAAACACTTATTATTATTATTTTCATGACATTAGCAGAAATCAAATGCTTTCCTGTTAATTTCCATAGCATAAGCAGATCATAGCTGCGCATATTTTCATGACATAACAGGATTGGAATGTCTCTAGTAGCTTGTGCAGATTCATGCAGTGTGAACAGAATAAATGTATTAACCCTTTTAATCCTCGAATGCACTAAGCATGCATATTACTAATACATATTTTTCTAACACTAAGTGTCTCTCAGCCCACCCTTCTCTGGATCAAAAGCTCCCTATCCAATCGATATCAGTCAGTAAAATGGCAGTCCAGGCTCTCTCCTTACTTCCCAGCCACCACTGGTCTACTGCAATGCTCTATTGTTGGTCCCCTCCTCTTTAACATTTTCACCAAAATCCTCTATACATCTACACAACAGACCACCCTTATACAATATGTTGATGATTCCACTCTCATTTGCATATCTGATAACATGATACACCTCCTAAAAATTACTCAGGAAGCTTTAACAGCCACTGAAACATGGCTTTGTAACTCATAATTCATGCTTAACCCAAAATGATCAAACTACTACTTTTTTCCACAAATTCCAGTCTCATGAAAAAACACAAGTCCTCTCTCAATAATGCAATCATTGAAGTCACTTCTCTTAGCAAACTATTAAGGGTGATAGTGGATGATAATCTTACTATAGACTCACATATACAAAATTGCATAAGAAAAACTCATCAAAAACTAGGGATGTTTTACAGAGTTTTTCACCGACTCAACTAAACTACATTTGTTACTACTTATCTCCTCCCCACTCTTCTTTATGGCTCTCCTAACCCTACTAACCTCCAGGCTGCTCAAAAATTAAAACTTGGAACAATTTCAGAACCCACCACTGTATAGCACTGAAAAGCCTAAACTGGTAAGTACTCCCACGTCAACTAACATATACACAGCTTCTTACCACCTGCAAAATGATCCAGCATCGATCACTCAAAAACATTCTATGCAACTATGTCCCCAGTCAGTCATTGTGATCCAGTGATGAAAAACTCCTGTCTGTTTACAAACCTAGCAAATCTGCTGGACTTTGTGTGTACTCGTACAAGGTTGCTAAGGCCTGGAACTCCTTACCTGTATCCATCAGGTTTACACCCTCCTTCCCATCTTTCAAGACTACTCCGAAAAACTTCCTATCTAAAAATTGTCTTTGTTCTTGCTGAAAACCAGGATAAACTATATCCCAAAATGTGAACAAGCCTCTTTACATTCCTTATACCTTCTTACTTTCTCTTCTTCGCTTACTTCCTTACTGCTATCGAATTCCCTTCCCTGACTTTCTCTCAAAATGTATCATGTCTGTTTTTCCCTCACTTCATAGTGCAATTCCTATTTTTATTAGACTAATAATTTAATTTCTCTACAAACTGTTTAAAATTACTCTAAATATTAAATAATTGTCATATACCTTGTAGAGATTCTTAACCGATGTTTTATATTATGTCTAATTTGTTATTATTTAAACTGAAGATGTTTTTTGTTTTATTTTTGAAATTTGCAAATTATTGTTCTTAAAATGTTTTGTAATAATTTGGAGCTTTTCTTTCCAGGCCTCCACTGAAAATGGGTTTCTACCCAGTCAGACTTTCCCAGTAATCAAATGTAAATAAAAATAAATAAACAAACAAACAAACAAATAAATAAATAAATAATGTGTATTGTATGTTCTTGTTAAAGGGTTAGGGTATCAGCGGGACTTGACAATAATTCCCAGTTTGCAGTCATCCGCAAACTTGGAGGTCATGGTTTCCAGTCTGAAGATCAAAAAAGCAAATGCTGAAAAGGAGAGACACCAACACTGAGCCAAGGGGAACACCAGTGCTGACCTTCATACTTTCTGATGAGGTACTTGCCACTTACATTGTCTAGGTTTTGTCTTTTAGCCTGTTTGCTATCTATCTTCCCACATAGGGATCTAAGCGTTAAGGTTACTTACAATGCCAGTATGGGGTCTGCTGTCAAACACTTTAACCAGGCCGGGATATGGCATGTGAACAACATAACCATTTTCAATAGCCTGTGTAACCATCTCACTGAAGTTAAACAAATTAATTAGGTGGGCTCTTCCCTTGACAAAGTCAAACTTCTTTTGATGAAGTCTAATGTATTTTTTCATCTAATAGTTTATCATATCTCTTAGCTCTCCAGATCTTCACAGAATGTCCAGATGTTTGCCTCATATTTTTGGTCTGTTCTTCAAAATAATTGTGGTTTTCTGGCAAATCACTGCAGACTGGAGTCACTAAATGATGAAATATATTTGAGTTTCAGACTTCATATCCTTTGGAAAATGCATGCTAACACAAATTCTGTTATTCTAGCAACTTTTTAAGTTTATAAGAGTAATGTTTAAAATCTATCCCTATTTTTGGGTCTGTGTCTTCCCATTATTTTAAGGTTTGTCCAGTTTTCTTGTTCTAAGAGATTAAGAAGGTATATATATATATAGGGAACACACCACTTATTACATACAGTAGGGGGCCAAATCTGAAGGAGTTGTTAGAAAGAGACAACTCCAACAATGGGCCTTATAAAAGTTCATCTATGAGTAAGTGTGGTTCTTGTAGTGTATGCAAGTTTATTAACAATGGCCCATATGTGACAGTTACGAACTTTTATAGGACTATCAAATGTCCTGGCCATTGTAACTGCAACACCAAGAGGGTTATTTACATTGCTACCTGCTTAACTTGCTCTAGTTTTTATATATGGAAGACCATTAGGAAATTAAGGTTAAGAATCCTTGAACATGTTAGGGACATTAAGAACAAAAAGATGACCAACTCCCTTTATTTACATAGTTTGACCTGTGTTAATTTTAATAAATTTCTATTTTTTATTATTGATAGGATTCCCGATAATGATAGAAGTGGTGATTTTAAGATTATATTAGAGATGAGGGAGACCTTGTGGCAATTGAGATTAAATGCATCCAGACCCCCAGGTATAAATGAGTATATTTCTATGGCAAGTATTCTAAAACATAGATCTCTTTTTATATAAATTAGATATACAAATATATATATATATATATATATATACCCTTTACATTTTTATATTTACATAGACACACATAAACACTTTTTATACAAGCTTATTATTTACATAGTTGAATTAAGTATTATTTATTTATTTATATATTTAATATTTATTTAATAATTATTTAATACAATATAATATTTTACTTAATTAGTTTAAGGACTGATTTTGAATAGAATTGATAAATTTCGAATTATGTGCACACACACATATTTATAAACATAAATTATCTTTTGAAATTTGTAAGGGTGTTTTAAGAACAAGTTGCGTTGTGTGTTCTTCTTTTTTAAAAAAGGTTCTGACATTAATGACATCGAGTCAGTACTTCCTACTGATAGGTTTGTTACAAAGGACGGGATTTCTTGAACTTATATTAGCTGGTTGGTTAACAATTGTTTTAACACTCTGATGATGCCTGTCTTCTTTTCAGGTGAAAGCGCTTAGTGTTTTACGCTGTTAATGTATTTTACCATATTTTATTTTTTCATCTGAATTAAACGTTTTTAAACTTGTTCATATTTGCGCTGGAGTTTTTTCAACTGGCCATTACGTGGAGCTGCATTGGAATACTTATTGGTTTGCTGTTGATTTTCGTTTAAGAAGGTATATAGTTTGTAACGTCAGTTATAATACATTCCATGACTTTGCAGATGAGACTTATCAGGATGATGGATCTGTTTTAGGGGTTAGTGGCAGGGTCACCTTTATCAAAATAGCATCACCGCCATGGTGTGTTAAGTTTCAGATACAAAACTAATAACCAAATTTAGGTTTAAAAAATTGAGGAGTGGCCGTAAAAGGGCATGTTTATTAAATAACCAGATATATTGTCAGACCCCATAGGAAAAGTATTTCTGGTCTTAGAAAACACCTTTAGTGCGTGTTCTTTTGTCATAATAGCACTTCAGTGATATGAGAACTTTGGAAAGAAGTCTCAGGTGAAATTAATGCTAAATATGTTTGCTAGTATATTAGCAATGTCTGCTGGGTATGAATAGATGGTGACATTTTGAATAAGTTCAAAACAATGTTGGATGTTTTATTTTTAATAATGCAGCTGAGAAGGATGTATAATTGTTCTTAACTTCAGATGCTGACCTAAAAGTATTGTTTATGTTTTTAGTATAATGTCCTTGATAAGATGGGTTTTTGGATCTGCTATATAATTTAAGGAGTTTCTTTTATTTTATAGTTTATTCATATTGAAGGATAACTGAAAAGTCTATTTTTGAATTTCCTAATATGTTTTGTTTTGATGGGACTCTCAGCTCTATACACTTATCTAAATAGGCATAGAACGTTTTGTGAAGCTCTGCGCTGTGTCATCATTGGGGCACATGCTACCGTGAGTGAATTTTGAAATCTTGTCATAGAATTTGTTGAAATGAATGCATTTGAAATCCTTGAATTCTGAGATACTATATGTCAGAACTTTGGATATTTTGAAGATAAAAATCAGTAGTTTATGGTTCGACTGAACTGGGTTAGGAGGCAGCATGGAAATACTAAGAAGCAGTTATATTTGTAAAGAGCAGATCGAGAATATTATGTCCCTAGTGGGTATGTTAACTACCTGATCCACAGACGTTTTACTTGCTAAACCTAAGAACTTCTGGGCATGCCCTCCATTGGAGGTATAGGTTCTTCAGTTTATTGAGAGATAGTTGAATTCTCCCAGTTTAATGGAGCTCTTGTTTATAGGAAGTTCATCAATATACTGTATGTAGGAATCCTACATGATTATCAGGGGACATGTAAGGTGTGCTGTAACAGGCTATAAGCTAGTAGTTTGTCCTGTTTACAGTGATTTGGAGTGCTATTTGTTCTGTTTGTAGGTCTCTGGGAATCTCCCTAGAGGTGATATTGTCCTTACCAAATATGGAGATGGCAATTAATTGTTGAGAATTTGGCATTGAGCAGAGGCACCTAAATGTGATCCTACTTTGCATTTGATATATTTGTTATACTGGACTGCCCATTAGCCAGACTCTGCCTAAAATGTACTATGGAGCAGCAAAGGCTTTAGCCAGTAAGTGGGAGCCTGGAAACAATGGGTGCATACTATTGTTTTGAGAAACAAGTTGGAATGTCTAGCATCTCACACCATGTTGGCACATACTAAATTCCCTCGCAATGACACTAAATATTTAATAGTTAAAGCCAATTATCTTTTCTTTGTACCTATAACAAAAACCAAACACCAAAGCCTCTAAGCCAGAGGGAAAAACTTAGCCCAAAACCCTTATAGAGCTAAAATTATTAATGTGCAAACTTAACTTGACTTTGAGGTTTTATGAAAATTACACCACTGAATTCCATATGAATGACATTGACCCTCCTAAAGAGAAGCATTTTCAACTCACTTTTCAACCTGGTTCCTCATCTTTTTGAGAAGTGCTGTGAGGGAGATACTAGAAAAACATTTGGTGGTAGGCATAAATATTCCATTTATAAGTTAACCTTTAAAGAAAGAGTTTTACTGAGGGACCTATCAACTGATCATTCCTTTAGAACTCTGAAACCAGACAAGGATGGAGGAGTGGCCATTATCATTTGATTATGTAGGTATAATGCTAACCTCAATGAACAATAATAACATTTACAGTGGTGGACCTATGCACAAAATCAAGGTGATCTACAGAGAAATTGATTTATGGTTGAATGATTTCTTGATGGAAAATTACACTGATACTTCCTTACCCAATTTTATGAAAGTGGAGAGACCTGCTATTGCCAGAATGCTTGGCATCCCCACAGTACAGAGAAATTGTGAAGATCATTATGGCACATTGCAACTGCAGGCGTTTCTAAAGCTGAACCAATCACAAAGTTTATTGACAGGAAATTGAAGGATGTTATTAATCAACATCAACATATTTTAAATAACGCATAGCACTTTCTAAGTGTCATTGGTGTACAACTTTTTCCAGAGAGATTATTTTCATCACTGCTGATACAGAGGGTCTGAATTCAGTTATACCGCATGAAGTGGGACTATTGTGGTTTATATGGAGGCACTACAGACACATGAGTACTGTGAAAGTAGCAGACTCCATATCCGACTTCAGACCAGTGACAAGTGGAGTACCACAGGGTTCAGTCCTGGGTCCTCTCTTGTTTGGTATCTACTTCTCTGAAGTACAGGCTAACACAGAAGGTCTTTGGCTAACGATGTTCACAGATGACTGCAAACTAGGAGCCATAATCGAAACTCCTAACGATGTGGACATCCTACAAAAGGGCCTCACTGAGACAGATGCCTGGTGTCAAAGCCATGGCCTCAAGCTCAATGCCAAAAAGTGCATTGTCATCCCCTTTGGTAAAAACTCTGTACCCATGAACTACAACATAGGCAGTAGTATACTTAACACCGAAAGTGTGATAAGAGACCTTGGGACACAGGTGGACAGTAGTCTCTCCTTTGATAATCACATCGCCACAGTAGTCAGGAAATCCTTCTATGTGGCACACCTCATCACAAAAGGTTTCTCATCCAGAAAAAAAATGTAATTGTTCCCCTCTACTCATCACTCATTAGACCCATTATAGAGTACAATGTCCCTTTTGGTATGTACCTCACAAGACATCTGCAACAACTGGAAAGGCTGCAGAAATACCTCACAAAGAGGATTACCAGCCTCAAATAGATGCCCTATGCAGACCGTCTCAAAAATCTCCAGCTTTACTCCGTCGCATATCGCCTACTCAGAGGTGATCTCTGCCCAACATACAAAGCTATGTCAAACCCAGAGCTGTTGGACATGCTTCACTTAAAGAAATCCCAATCCCTCAGAGCTGCACGCTCTAGGGACCTAAACCTTGTCATCACAATAAACAGAAAATGCCGGAGGGATAGAGTCCTGTCCCAGAGACTTCACATACTCTGGAATAAACTACCTATCTATATCAAACAAAGCTCCTCATTAGCATTCTTCAAGAAAAAATCTTGATGATTGGATGGGAAATAGGAAATTCACCCTGGGGATCACTTCTGTGGCTCTGCTTGACAGTGGCACAGGAAAATAATTTTCTTGGGTGGCAAAAGCCAGGGTACCTTTTTGGCTGGGCTTGTATAGGCCCCAGAGCCAATAACCTAGTACCTACTTATGAACCTATGAACCTCCAATCAGCCTTTAGCTGCTCTAGACTGTTCATAAATACACAGTTGACATTTTAGCCAGTAAGCACTGTGCAGAACAAAGACCACTCCATAAATGAATTTCCTTTACCTCTTACTTCTTATTAATAGTTTAAAGTGCATTTTCCTCCTTAAATCATTTCATTTGGTAACATGTGGAATTCCTGTGTTAGTCAGTGTATCCTCTCATAAGATAATCCATTTGCATACATCCCTCCATAAACTAATACATACAGAAACATATAGTTCATTCTATGTAGTTCTTAACTAAATTCCCTGAATTACTGGACCATAAATTGAAGAATGGACAATCAGCCTGCTTGTTTCCCTTCTGTTGCCAGCCTATTATCACTTGGTATCCAGTAGCAGTGCAACAGTTACCTTATTCTCAGATAATAACCTCTTACTCATCGTAAATAATTTTGTCTGTTTGAGATGAAGATATTTAACTGATCTGGGGGCTTCCCTCACACAAAAATAACATATCAACTATGAGCAGCACATACGTACACTAGAATATAAAGAAAATCATATTAAATTGTCTTCCTTGAGGGTGCAGAAAAATATTTGCCAGAGCCTCCTAAATCTGAGAAGACTACATCTCGGTGTGAATCCAACACCTCATCTCCTTCTTGCACACCTGTAGCAAAGAGTCTCTAAGATTCAAATCACTTCTTATTGATGACTCCAAACCACTGTATTATTAAAATGTTTTATAGATAGGTGACTGTAAAATTAGGTACTAGGATAGGGTAAGCCTTAGTTGTCTTGCAAGTGCCAAGATCTCTGGCACTACCAGGGCTCTAAAAACTTTTTCATCAGACAAATATGACTATGACACAGTAGGTCCATACAGGAGTGAATGACTTGGGATGTAAAACACTGAGGGACACACAAAAAGACAGAGAACAGCTACATAGACGTAACTGAACACACCACACATGACACATACAGGCAGGACACTGATCCTGAGCAGAATTATTCATTCTCCAGAAATGATGAATAAGTACAAAGAAAACTAGTAACACAAAAAATTCCAAAGGACTGCTGAATTCTGCACAAATGCACTTTATAAACACTTACACGAGTGCATGGATCGTGCTATCCCTAACAGAACCAAGATGCTATCCTCCAAAAAAAGGAAGCCAATCTGGTGGTCCCCTGCCATAAACAAAACTCTACAACAGAAGAAAGAAACTGTTGCAAAAAAGAGTAAAATCCCATGACTGGAGGAACTCCCTGGTCAGCCTCAGTAAGAAGCTGAGATCCCTCATAAAATCCTCCAAAGCTAGTTATGAAAACAAAATCGCCACTGATTCTAAAGACAACCACAAAGCATTCTATAGCTATGTCAAGAATCTCAATGGCAACACTCAGATCTGCTCTGAGTTACAGCACAATGGCACTGAATATACAGAACCAACTGATATTGCCAACATCCTGGCAAATAGGTTCAGTGCTAACTTTACCCCCCTCTCACCCCGTAAAGGGCCCATCTCTATACCGGAAGAATGCAAAGTTCCTGTAATCACGGCTGCACTGGTAAAAACCACACTCTCCAAAGCCAAGAACACAGCATCCGTGGGACCTGACAACATCCCAGGCTGCGTTCTACATGAACTACAGAATGAACTTGCACCCCACCTAAGCACCATGTTCAATCATAGTCTCACCTTAGGCTTTGTGCCCACTGAATGGTGCACAGTGATGGTTATCCCACTCCACAAAGGGGGAGCCACCATGGACCCTGGGAACTACCTTCCCATTAGCCTAACGAGCCTGGTCTGCAAGGCCATGGAATGTATCATCATGGAACTTATGAACAAAGACATTGGTAATCTCCAAACTCTGGACCACACCCAGTTCGGGTTTGTAAAAGGCAGATCATGTCTCCTAAACCTGATAGATTTCTTTGAACCAGTCACCAAAGCCATAGATGAAAGTAATGTGGTTCACACAGCCTATCTAGATCTTGCCAAGGCTTTCAACACCATCCCCCACTCTGGAAATATAGATAAACTCACTAAACTAGGTATAAATCCCTATGTCACAAGATGGGTTGCCAACTGGCTCACTGACAGAACCCACACTGTGAAAGTAGCAGACTCCAAATCCGACTTCAGACCAGTGACAAGTGGAGTACCACAGGGTTCAGTCCTGGGTCCTCTCCTGTTTGGTATCTACTTCTCTGAAGTACAGGCTAACGCAGAAGGTCTTTGGGTAATGAATTTCACAGATTACTGCAAACTAGGAGCCATAATCGAAACTCCTAATGATGTGGACATCCTACAAAAGGGTCTCACTGAGCCTGGTGTCAAAGCCATGGCCTCGAGCTCAATGCCAAAAAGTGCATTGTCATCCCCTTTGGTAAAAACCTCTGTACCCATGAACTGCAACATAGGCGGTAGTATACTTAACACCAAAAGTGTGATAAGAGACCTTGGGACACATGTGGACAGTAGTCTCTCCTTTGATAATCACATCGCCACAGTAGTCAGGAAATCCTTCTACGTGGCACACCTCATCACAAAAGGTTTCTCATCCAGAAAAAAATAGGTCATTGTTCCCCTCTACTCATCACTCATTAGACCCATTATAGAGTACAATGCCCCTTTTGGTATGTACCTCACAAGACATCTACAACAACTGGAAAGTCCACAGAAATACCTCACAAAGAGGATTACCAGCCTCAAACAGATGTCCTACGCAGACCGTCTCAAAAAACTCCAGCTTTACTCCGTCGCATATCGCCTACTCAGAGGTGATCTCTGCCTAACATACAAAGCTATGTCAAACCCAGAGCTGTTGGACATGCTCCATGTAAAGAAATCCCAATCCCTCCGAGCTACACGCTCTAGGGATCTAAACCTTGTCACCACAATAAACAGAACATGCCGGAGGGATAGAGTCCTGTCTCAGAGACTTCCCATACTCTGGAATAAACTACCTATCTATATCAAACAAAGGTCCTCATTAGCACTCTTCAAGAAAAATCTTGATGACTGGATGGGAAATAGGAAATTCACCCCAGGGATCATCTCTGTGGCTCTGCTCAACTGGGGCACAGGAAAATAATTTTCCTGGGTGGCAAAAGCCAGGGTACCTTTTTGGCTAGGCTTATATAGGCCCTAGGGCCAATAACATAGTACCTACCTATGAACCTATGAACCTATGACTCTACCAGTGTCAAACAAAAACAATAGCAAAAAGCAAACATCAAAGCCTTTGAACTAAGAAAACTCTTTAATAAACATTGCCCTTTTGTCTCACAAGTAAAGGCGTTATCAGAATTTAAAAAGCACTTGGCAAACCAAAAGTTTAATACCATTTCATAATAACATGTTCACTGTTAATCAAATAACAATTCAAATTTCTCAATATGAAAGTGCATAAGAAAGTAGAATGCAAACAATAAAAGGTAATAACAATAAAGAAACAACATTATATTTCCCATATCTGATTTATAAGTTAAAATAGTACTGATTGTTATAAAAGTTTATTTGCAAATATCAATTGATTGCTATAGTTGATTACAACTTGGTTGCTCACCTTCATGAAACACACTTCATGCTAACCATTTTGTTTACCCCTGGAGAGTTATATGCATTAAGGTACAATTGCAAAAAATGATCTCACAATATTCTAATCAGGTCTTCCAACTACCCCTTTGGTGCGCAACTTTAATCTTATTCAAAATAAAGAAAACAAACTTAGGGAAATGTTAACAATTCTTGGCATGTTTACTAAGTAAACAACTAGTATTACCCTTCCAGATCCTGTTAGCATGCTCTTAAATCTTCTCTCTTAAGGTTACATACTAAATGGACAGCCTTGTAAACCATTGCTTTTGTTCCATAGTTTACCCTGGACACATAATATAAAGTCTTTCTTAAAATCATACCCTTATTATCTGTGTTAATAAAACTGCATTGGCTACAACTATCACATCTACTGGTTGCCTTGCTTTCATATTGACTACTGACTCTGTTTTCTAATAAAGATTTGATATTGTGGCCTCTCCTAGAAATAAATAAATATGGGTTGGTCATAGTATTTTCAAAATGAATTAAAATGTTCAAATTATTGGCCATAATGTATTTAATCATATCATCATTTTTACTATAGATAAGCACCATAGCCTTTCCAAACCATTTACTTCTCACAGTAAAGGGATCCTTGAGGTTTGTATTTTCAGCTTAAGATGGAAGAAAATCTAGTGCTTCTCCCTGCAATAACTTTATTTTTAATGTCAGGAAACTATGCTCCAGGGTAACCCATTTCCTTGAACAAATCAATAATAATCTTTTATTAGGCCATGAATAAGTTGTCCTCTGATACTATTCTTGAGTGATGAACTAGTTACCCCTTCACAAAGTTAACTTTTTCTTTGTAAAGATGACAGCTATCATAATGTAAGTACAAACATGAAAGTCGTTTTTTGAAAAATGTTATAAGAAAAACATATTTTTTCATGATTCTTAAAATTGATACATCTAGGTAGAAAATATTATAAACAGGTTAGCACTGTGAGAATTTTAAGAAGGTAGTTGTTTCATTTAAAAATATCAAAAATTCAGTCATCTTTTCTGAGCAATTGCATATAATAAAATATCATCTAACCCAGGAATAAACACTGCAGTATTGCTTAAACCCCAAATTAAATACAAATGTTATTTTCCAATACCATAACACTAAAATGATGTATGCAGGGGCACACGTGGCCCCCAGAGAAATACCAGTCTTTTATTGGGTTCTGTCAGTGAGCCAGTTGGCAACCCATCTTATGACATAGGGATTTATACCTAGTTTAATGAGTTTATCTATAATTCCAGAGTGGGGGATGGTGTTGAAAGCCTTGGCAAGATCTAGACAGGCTGTGTGAACCACCTTACCCTCGTCTACGGCTTTGGAGACTGCTTCAAAGAAGTCTATCAGGTTTAGGAGACATGATCTGCCTTTTACAAACCCGAACTGGGTGGGGTCCAGAGTTTGGAGATTACCAATGTCTTTGTTTATAAGTTCCATGATGATACGTTCCATGGCTTTGCAGATCAGGCTTGTTAGGCTAATTGGGCGGTAGTTCCCGGGGTCCATAGTGGAATAACCGTTGCTGTGCGCCATTCAGCAGGCACAAAGCCTGATGTGAGGCTATGATTGAACATGGTACTTAGGTGGGGTGCCAGTTCGTTCTATAGTTCGTGTAGAATGCAGCCTGGGATATTGTCTGGTCCCATGGATTTTGTGTTCTTGGCTTTGGAGAGTGTGGTTTGTACCAGTGCAGCCGTGATTACAGGAACTTTGCATTCTTCCGGTATAGAGATGGGATCTTTAGGGGGTGAGAGGGGGGTAAAGTTAGCACTGAACCTATCTGCCAGGATGTTGACAATATCAGTTGGGTCTGTATATTTAGTGCCATTGTGCTGTAACTCAGAGCAGATCTGAGTGTTGCCATTGAGATTCTTGACATAGCTATAGAATGCTTTGTGGTTGTCTTTAGAATCAGTGGTGATTTTGTTTTCATAACTAGCTTTGGAGGATTTTATCAGGGATCGCAGCTTCTTACTGAGGCTGACCAGGGAACTCCTCCACTCATGTGATTTTACTCTCTTTTGCAACAGTTTCTTCCTTCTGTTGTACAGTTTGTTTATGGCAGGGGACCACCAGATTGGCTTCCTTTTTTTGAAGGATAGCGTCTAGGTTCTGTTTGGGATAGCATGATCCATGCACTCGTGTAAGTGCTTATAAAGTGCAATTGTGTGGGATTCAGTAGTCGTAACTGTATTGTCCATCTGCATGGGTGTCATGAAGTTCACCACTTCTGTCTTAAGAAGCATGAAGGTGGCTTTGGAGAAATTTTTTACCATGGTTTCCTTAATGGGGGGCGGGGGCAGGATGTGGATATCTAGGGTAATTAGCTTATGGTCGGATCGGACCAATGAGGCGTTGACTTCAGGTGTGAAACACCAGTCACTCATGTTGGTAATGACTAGATCTAGGATATTGTTGCCCCTGGTGGGGGTGTTGATAAGTTGATCCAGGGCATTGGAGTTTATGAATTCCAGAAAGCGTTGAGCGAAGGAGTTGGTACGAGTAGTTTTCCCAGTTAATGGTGGGGTATTTGAAATCGCCCATTATTAGGGTGTTTGGTTGAACCCTAATATTTTCTAGTACATCAAGAAAAGAGGAGTGGGAATCCTGAGGCATGGTGTGATATGTAGCAAGCTACAATTTGGATTGTAGTTTTGCCCAGAGTTAGTTGCACTTGGATAACCTCGGCTGCATTATGTTGAGCAACTAGCCTGGAGGTGTGGATATCCTTAATGAATATGGATATACCTCCGCCTTTGGTGTTCTGGTCCAGGTTACATGGTTGAAAAGTGTGGTATGAGTTATAGCCTGGTAGTGCAGGGGTGCTCACTGGAGCCTTGAACCAGGTCTCAGTCACTGCACAGATATCAATGTTCTCCATTTTAAGGAGTGCCTCGAGTGAGTACATTTTGAGATTTAGACATTTAGCATTGAGTAGCATCACCCTCAGTTTTTGCTTGCCTGTTCCTGTTACGGTGGTGAATTTGTCATTTGAGCCTTGCCTAAAAAAGGTACTATAGGGGCAGCAAGAACCTTAGCCAGTATCCGGAATCCCAGGGGTAACAGGTGCAGGCCATCTCTGGCAAAGTATTATGGTCTGTCGACCATGTCATCCCAGGCAGACAGATACTGGATCCCTTTAGAATGACACCAGAAGCTTAGAAAATTGTTGAAGTCAATCATTTTGTCCTTGTACTGCAGCATCATTCTGGGTGATGGTAGAATGCTACTCAGGGCTAGGGACATACCTGCCTGGGCTACAAGATCGGAGAGCTCTTCCATGTCTCTTTTCATGTAGTCTAGGGAGGTACATCTCAGATCGTTCACACCAACATGAACAATGACAGAGTCATATTTGTACTTGTTGTGGATTGATTTGAGTGCATGGGTTATGTGGCGGATCCTGGCACCTGACAGGCAGCTGACAATAACCTTCTCCTTGTTTAGCCTGGTGAGTGGGACGTCAGTGTGCCTGACTATAGAGTCACCTATGACTAGTGTGTTGGGTACGTTGTTTTGCCTTATTGGCTGTGGTTGAGTGGCACACTGAGTCTGCAGGCTATGTGTCATTTGGCTTGTGTTGGGGGGTGGAGGTTGCTTGCATTTCTGCTTTGGAGGACTTTGTTGCTTAGACAGATTATTATTGAGAGCCTCCACAAATGTTTTTGTGTTTCTATGTGTGGATTTTGGTGGTGTAGATTTAGTGAGACTATGTGATGAGTGTGGTGTGGTGTGGTGCAAGTGTTTACCTTCTCCTCTTGACTGTCAAGTTCAGTCTTGGTTGGAGAGAGCTTTACCTCCAGTTTGGCTAGATAAGTGCATCTCTCACAGGTTGTAGTGTTGGGTGGTAGGAGGAGAGGGTTGTCTGTGTATGAGGCAATTTCTACATTGCCCCAAGATGCCCAGATTCATCAGATAGAAAGGAGAGAACACTGGAAGCTTTCCCTTGGACATGCCTGAATAAAAAAAATAGCAGTTATGTATAAAAATTATTTTGTCATTAAAGTGTTTAAGGAAATTATTTGGAGAGCATTGTATGGTGAACATAAAGTCTTAACCTGGTGATGAGCATGTGCAGGACCAGGATTGGTTAAGATGTTTAAGCAGTGGTTTAAAGCTACTCAATTTGTTGGCGAGTTTTATTTCTGTGGGGATACTATTCCAGAGTTTAGCAATGTATTGGGAGTAGAGTGAGCCTACTGCAATATTATTTTGACTTTTTTGTAAGTAATAAGAATTTGTTACTAGAGCAGAGCTCCCTTGCTGGACAGTAGGTCAGTAATAAGTTATGCAGTGCAGGGCATATCTGGATGATGACTGAGTTTGTGTGCTGTAGTTAGTTGTGAATATATTAGGCATTTGTGTAGTTCAAGCCAGTTTAATTGCTGTAAGCTATGACAATCTTGGGTCCTATGAGGGAGATTGGTGGCAAATGTAGCTGTTTTATTCTGGCAGAGTATCATCTAAGTTTGTTAGGGTAGGAGCGGCATGTAAGAGATTGGCAATAAAAAGGTGGTGGCTAGAGTTCTTCTTGCAGTATTTGTAAGGAATCCAGTGACCCTATAAAGGGAGTCTAGTTTCTGCTGAATAGATTTAATGGAGTGCAGTATATGCTGGTCATATTTGCCTTCCAGATAGGTAAGGTTACTAAGAAACCACAGTGAGGAGTATTGTGCCAGTCCTGTTGAGGAGAAGCACATGAGCAGTTGCTGGTGCGAGATAGTAACAAATGCCTTTGACAAGCCTAAGAAGATGGTGGACACAAGCACACCATCATTTCTATGTTGGGTTATTGGTACATTGTAGTAGAGCAGGAGTGCTGCTGTGTTGTGCTGGGGCCTACAGTCATATTGTGTTTCTGAGTGCAGGTTATTTGAGGTTAGCTATTGCATCAGCTGCATATAAATGCATTTCTCTAATATTTTTTGGGGGGAGAATCACTATTGGTCTGTAGTTATTAACATTTTAGATATGCTGTCTTTGTGCAGTGGTATGATGTAGGTATTTTTCCACAGTGATGGGATGTATTTTGTTGTTAAGGATTTATTAATTAGTATAGACACAGGGAAGGCTATGACTTCTGTGGTCATTTTTAGGTAGTCTGATGGTAGTTGATCTATAGCTACAGAAGAAGCTTTTAGCTTGAGAAGCAACTTCATTATGAGCAAGGTGGGCACTGGACTAAAACTGAAGAGCTGTGGTTGGTTTTGACTGGACAGGGATAGAGAGATGGGGCCAGATATATTAGTGTTTAAGAGAAATAATATTGATTGTATAAAGTAGAAATAAACTGTGTGAGGAGAGAGTCTGTCATATTGTTTGTTTTTGAAGAGGGCATGGTGGTCTTTCCAGGGTGGACAAGTTTATTTAGTGATGACCAAAACAGTTTTGGGTTGTTTTTGTTTGTCTTGTAGGTTGGTATATTATCTTTGCTTATCCTGTTTAACATGGAGTTTTGCAAGGTTTCTAGGATGTCTAAATTGCTGGAAGGCATTTTGAGTTCTATTTTTATACAAAATTTTCCAGGCTTTATCCCTTTTTGTCATGATCTTTTTTTTTGTTTCTTTTGTCAGCCATGGTGTGGGGTTGGACTTTACACTTGTATTACGTACTGGTAACAATAGCAATGGAGAACAGCAAGGAAAAAGTCCACTAGAGCATACCAGTCAATAGCACCAAACTAGAATTTCACCTCAATACCAAGCACAAGCTTAGAACTTATCTGGTTTTCTCTTCTGCCTCAAAAAAGCAGTAATTTAAATTCAAAGTAAGATCACTAGCAGCAGCTAGAAACAATGCAGATTGCATTAGTATACTTAATATTAGCAGATCAAACAAAAGTCACTTGGCCCAGATGGTCTTGGCTTCAGCAGCACAGTCATATCTGTTTTGAACTGATTTTGAACTGAATGTGTGGACTTGAACAATCCATCAGTATTCTGATTTGCTAGTCCAGACTTGCCAGTCATTGGGAATTGGAGGTTTACAGGGATGGTGCCATAAGCACATGCTGGACATCTGTCTTCTTATTCAGCCATTGTATACACAACAGTGGCTAGGTTAATGGGTAACCCTAAGCTCAATCCCAAACTAAAGTTGAGGAGCTAAAAAGTGTGAATGTTTAACTAAATGAATGAATGAAAACAGACATTGCATCAGTGCAGAATTGTCTCATTGATTGAAGTATGAAATGTTGGTATTTCACTTCCAAACTGATGATTTTCACCCATCTGCCCTATTCTCCTCTCCTTAGCTACAGTTGTGTAAGTTGAAACAACTATCTAGCAAAGAATACTTCAAGAAATAGAAGGCCAATACTACTAAACACTCTGTAACTCTCCTCTTTCAGCATTTCTCATTCTACCTTGTGTCATGTGTGCTAAGCCTAGGCCTAGACCCATCCCTACACATGAGGGTACTAAATACCTTTTTCCTAACAGTACCACTGTACAGACAAATTATGTCTGCAAGGTCATATATTAACCAATCAGACAAGAAAGCTGTTTTCCTTTTTTGATATGTTTACTGATTCAGAGAAGTAGCAATTTTAGTGAAATGTATGTTTGATTTCTTTTTTTTTAAGTTTAAATGTGTCTTGGCAATTTGTGCCCATGAAAATCTCTCTCTCACTCTCCCCTTCCTATATATATATATATATATATATATATATATATATATTTATACGGGTCTATGTTGAATGATCAACAATACAAAATATCGAACACATATAGTCGAAACAATATAATTGAATTTTATAATGTTGATCATTCAACAAAACAAAAAACAAAACAAAAACAACCTAAAATAAATATATGCAGGGGGGCAAGCCCCCTGCACCCCCACACCCCCTACTACTTAGATATACTAACTCCAAGATCGTACTACAGCGAGGAAAAGGGAAATCTCCTGTTCCATGCTGTATGCTTTCTTCTTAGTCACATCTCCAACATTTGCAGTCTACCTGAGGAAAAATTCTTTGGTGTCTACTTGGGGTATAAAAATACCTATGCAAACACTTCCAAGCAAAGATCCTAAATCTTCTAAACTTTGTTACATATTTGGGAGTCATACTTATGGAGATGTAACTATATAGTTCACTTGTGAATTGCTTATCCAGTCTCTCTTTCCAATTGTTTTTAACCTCCTCTGATTAATTGTTATAGTTATAATGCAATATTTTATATGTTCTACTAATTCTCCCTTTTTTAACACCAGCTTTTGTTCTAGAGTCAAACAAAAATGCTACCACTGCTAGACTTTTGCTTAGGATCACCCTATTTATTTCTCTTTGCCTGTACTTTGATATCAATCCTTGATAGATAAGGCAATCTTTAGCCTGCAGTCCAAATAAATTGTCCTCTTACCATTCTGTTACCTTTCCCTCTCTATTTGCTCCCCAATACCTTGGTTCCTCTGCCAGTTTTATCAAATAAATTCCAGTCCCCTCTAACCTATTGTCTGTATCCCTAATTGCAGTCATCCCTTTCTGCAGAACATATTTTTTCCATCCCTGTGTTGGCTTAGTTCTTAGAATACTTTCTGTTACTTTATGAATATAATATTCTGTATGATCACTCACCGTTATCTTAGTCTCTTTGCCAAGTATTCTGGCCCCTTGGGGTATTGTCAAAACCATTCACACAATCTAAATACTCCCCTGCATTATCTTTTGCTTGTTCCAGCTGTTCTGATTCATTATTCTTCAGCTGTCCTGTTCTTCTTTGCAGCTCCTTTACTTTATGTAAACTACTTATTTGCTCCCTATTCTGATTTTCTCAAACATAATTTGTCTTAATCTTCTTTTCTTGTATAAGTTTTGATTTACAGTGGTCATACTGTTCCACTGTCATGATGGGAGTTTTTACTGGTTCACTTACTCTTTCCACAAATTTAGTTTTACACCACTGTCTAAAATCATGCACCTTGAGATTGTAAGAAGGGAATTTCTGGTGCCTATTTTCCCTGCCTTTCTTAGGTACAGGTATGCATAGCTTCAGAGCTAAATGGTCAGATACGACTCTACGTAAGATGTCTAAGTGGTCTACAATATAAGCCTGTCCCTATATTATGTATACTAATTTTACAATGCTGTGTATGCCAAAGACCTTCCTGAAAATCTTCAGAAACCTTCCTTCCTTGCTAATTGCCTTTTGTCTGGGTCCTGTGTCAGTATGAGAAGTATACAGCATTACATTCCAATCCCAAACCATCTACAAGATACCTAAATGAAAAAAACTATAACTTCTCCCATTAATTTCTTTCTTTATCTCTGTCTGATCTATTTTTGTTGGTATGAAAACATCTACTCTTGTTCTTTTATTTAACCAATGTCCTCTTATCAGTTTAAATCTTGCCTTTTTATCTTCTAATTCTTCTTCAGTTGCTAGAGAATCCCCTCTAACAATTAGGATAATCACTCCCACTTTTCTCTGCCTTTCATATCCCGGATAATAATCCTAACCTGAAACCTGTCTTTATTAATTGGCTGCATTCTTTCTTACCCACATGAGTTTATTGGAACTTGACAGTATGCACACTCTTTTTTTTTTTTTTTTTACAAAGTAGAATAACTTTGAGAATTTCCAAGAATCCGTAAGATCATTAAGATTCAGTCTTATTAATTTTAGATTTTTACAGTCATCATTGACTTAAACTAGCTTTATTTTGTGAAATACTGTTAGTTTGTCACATACCTTCTCATAGCAAGTAGATATATACAGTTTTAATTCTAGTATTTTAAACTGAAGTGCCCTATACTCATCAATGGATTTTTCTAGATATAGCTTTAAACACCATACTTGGAGTAAAATGAAGGAAACTCTTTTAACAACTCTGTATACAAGATGACATTATTTATATGTTCACCCCTTTCCCCATGAGAATGTTTGCTGTTTGCAGGCACCATGCAAAACAGACTCATCTCCCTAGATAAAATACGATATGCTTTTATACACTGTGAGTTTATTGTACATTGGGACTTAATGACCCCACTGCCTCCTCCTCCTCAGTGATCCACTTGCTAGTAGTTTATATATGATTGCCATACCTGTAACAATTTTCAGTTTTTCCATAAATTAAATACTGTACATAATTATTTTTGCATTAATTCAGTGTACAACATGGGGTCTATGTTCATTCATCGAATAAAATTAACATTGAAAGGCTAATACTCAAACATTAAACCTTGAACATTAATATTACCGAAGATGTTTATTTTTGAAAATAAAATCATTAAATAGCTATAGTTGTCCAACATTGTAAATGTCCAATGATGCTGTATACCTTGTCAACCAAGGTGGGGGGCTCTGCCCCCACCCCCCCTAACTATATATATCAAGTCTGAGATCACACTATAGTGGGGAATAGGGCAAATTTATAAAAGAGTTTGATTAGCTGACTTTATGCATCGTGGTACTTCCTGGTTGTTGGCCAGCTATGGCCATTTGATGATTCTATTTTTGAAGATAAGCATCTTTGGTAGTATTAACTTTTGAGGTTTAACATTTGAATATTAGCCATTCAATGTTAGTTTTATTATATGAATGAACATAGACCCTATAACATGTACACGGAGCCTCTGACTGCTCTTTTTGCCTTCTAGTATAATTTACTTATTTACTGGGAATGCCCAGTTCCAAAGCTTCCCAATCTTACTTTAACCCCCTTGATTAGTTACTAATGAAGAAGCTTCTATCCAAATTTTGTTATGCAGCTAGGGATTTTTAACCTGCTTTTGCTTTAGAAATCTGACATTTTGTTTAACTGATGCTGGAACTAAACAAATACATCTGCAGCAGTTACTAATACAAATGCTAAATGGAGTAGCTTGAGAGCAGGTTGTGTTTTCGTAAGGAAAGTGAACCTTACTTTACATCTTGAATGTGACGACTGGGGAGAGATGGGTGAAGGCTGCCAGCCTAGTCAAATAGAATTTGATATATAATTCTGGCATTTGTAAATAAATGTAAAATACAGGCTTGTGTTTTTAAATGTAAGAAAACACTGTAAAATGTGAATTTTAAGATTGTTGCAACATTGCCATCTGCTGTAAGGAAAACCAAGCCAAGTATTTCAAATGTGTCTTTTTAAATTGAAAAGATCTTATGAATCTCTTTCATGTTAGAATTCAGCTCCAGGGCGGCTGGATGAAGATTTCATGGCATTGTTTTAAGGCTAAAGTTTATGACCAGAATTTAGATGTGGAATGTGTTTTATTGCTCTGGATTCTGCTAGTATATACATGTGAAATGTCTTCTATTGTTGTAAGCTTCTGTGCAGGTGTTAGATTGCTAAATAATGCAGTTTGTGGCCTGAGAACTCAGAGCAGGTGTTAAGGTGATGCAATATTAATACTGGGAAAACCTAAGTGTCAAAAATGATGTAATTTGGGATGGCCTTAGAGACATGTTTGTTAGTAATGTTTAAATACTATTTCTCACAAGAGACTAAAAAGCATTTTGATCTTGGATATCCACTTATCAGCACTCTGCCTTGTGCTCACATGTAAGTCTTAACACTGTGATTTCTTGTAGGAATAGTTAAAGCTAGTAAAGATTAATTAGGTATTTTTCTTTGAAATCAGACCTGTCCTACTGTATTATTTTAAGTTTCTGTGTGATCTCTGGACTCTTAGATATTTCTGTGGTGTAGTAGCTTTGTCTTGTGTTTTAATTATTTATTATTAAATATTTTTAAAACCTTCTACCTGTGGCTGATTTGTGTAGAGATTAGCTCTAGAGTGCATTGCATATTTATAGAGGTTTTTGTAATAGGCCACTCTAAAGTAAGCCTTGACTGTTAGTCATGCTACCATTGGATATTAATATTGCACAGTAATAAGTGGTCACCCTTTTAAGGGCCTGGTGGCAGTAATTACTACTGTATAGTCTAGGTAAATAGGCACAGTTGGAAAATCTGTGTCAGCCTTTCCCAGGAGTGTCTGTGAAGTTGTATAAATACTTATCTCAAAGTGTGTGTGTGTTGTGTCAGCTACTTGGCAGGGACACGAAGCACTGGTTGGACAGAAAGGGCACTGGAGGTTTTAGCTTGCCCAGTTAGGCTGAGACCCGGCCCTATAGCTGTGCCATTGGTGAGTCTTACTGGGGACCTGGTGAGCAAGGGAGCAACCAGCCCCAGACTGACTGTGATCTCTTTGTGCACTTAAGGAAAATTGTACTTTACTGTGTGTATTAGTAATCCTTTCCTCTTCTATGAGACAACCTCCCTGGTGTTAGTGGTGAGGACTGAGGTTCCTTGATTGCTGGGCCAGGGCACGGTCGTCACACTGAACTTCCAAAGTTTTTGTATTAAATCACTCCAGATCTTCAAAATAAGTCACTTTGAATCAGTATTCAGTTAAAGAAGCTTTATTTAGATTAGCTCTTCTGTCTTATGGGCCATGTCAAATCAGTAAGGTTCATTCTCTTCTTCCTGAACTACAACCTCCTCTCAAGCTACTCCCATTGCCACTTGTTCTGTTCATCCTGGCTGGGGCCTCTTATCTCCCCCAGGCTGGTTTGGCTTAGATCAGGCTGCTTACAGTATTCAGAACCTTTACTTTATAGCATTTAACAAAAGGGCACAGAATACACATACCCCTTTAGCCTTAGATAATAATATAAAACTGAAGAGAAAATAGCAACAATATGCATATTTAAAATGCACATCTGGTACAATGTCAAATAACTTTGCTGTTCACTTCCTTGCACTGACTTTCCAATTCAGTTATTCAGTAAGAGAAATGTTTAGTTCATAAATTAGACACGTTTCCATTTATAAAAGGTGACAGCACATTAATTTTTAAGTTCTGGCATACATTTTGTGCTGTTCAGCATGCACTGCCATTTTAAGAAAGGAAGGACAGGTGTGTAAGTAAACTTAGCATAACAGTAGATGTTAAAATGATCACTGCTGCAGTAGCCTTAGCTATACGGGTTATATACTGCTAAATATATATCAGCCAGACAGCTTCCAAAGCTTCAGGGCAGCTTTTATATGCCCAAACTGTTACTCAGCTTGAGTGGAGTTGACTAAAATGACATGTTTGGGCACCAAGCCCTTTAGAGCTTTCATGCCAACAGAGAAGGAGTTTGAGCCCTGAAAGGACAATGTTTGGAGCAAAAAATAAATAAATAAATGTGTCCGTACCCTGGCGTAAACAACACAGCAAAAAACAAGGGGAGAAGGGGAGTGACTAGCTATTGCAGCAGTGATGATTTGAATATCTACTGTTATATTCATCATATTGATCACTGCTGCAATAGCCTTGGCTATATGGGTAGATTACTCATTTAGGAGGTGGAATGGGAGGAGCTCAGGAGCCCCGGTTGAATGGTCCTAGCAAAGTCTGATTTAGACCTAGAGAAGGTTGTAATGTCTTCTAAACACACACACACACACACACACACATATATATATATATATATATATATATATATATATATATATAAATATATATAGGACCAAGGTGCTGCTTCTAAAATATGTAAAATCCAACCCTTTCCAAATAGCCATAGATGAAGCTAAGCCCCTGTAGAGTGGGCCTGCCTGGTATAGTTTTGTTATGCTGAGTATAACAAAAGGTTAAAAGCCTTAGACAACCATTTGGAAATAGTCTGGTTTTACACACGTTGTCCCTTCTTCTTACCTTCACAAGAAATTAACAATTGATTCAAAGATCTGAATGATTTTGTTTTGTCAAGATATCACCTGAGTCTTTGGAAATGTAAGGTATGGAATATCCTTTCTCCCTCATTTTTAAGTTCAGGAAAGAAAATGGTGAGATGGAAAGTTTGGCTTAAAGTGTCACGGCCAGTCTGCAAAGGGGATACAACTTGGTTTTGCCTTGCTTGTTAATTTACCACATAACTGTGCTATTGTCTGTAATACCTTGAAGAGGTTCAGGGGACCAAAGATGATTCAGAGAGTTGAGTGACTTGAATATGGCAAGTATCGCTTTTATATTTATTTGCTTGTATCTGTCCTTGGCATCCCTCACACCTTACAATTCTGTTCATCCTGAAACTGCTCTACAACCAACGTCAGAGTGGCTTCAAGAAGAGTCTTTGGTGACTGATGGCTTTGAAGCTGGAGGGGAGAAAAGGAGACCTGGATTTGGGGACATTTGTTGTCTCCACCAAGTGATTTCTATTCTGACAAATCCCAGCCCTGGGATTTTAAAAGACAAAGGATGTCGATACTGGGACCAAAGAGACTTCAGATACCATTGTATCTTTCTTCTTTGGAATCTTGAGAGGGGCATCATGAGAATCATAGATGCCATGAGACCCAAAATCCTTAGATATTTCCTTACACTGACCAGCCTGAATTGAAAATCTTAGAAACCGATCTATAGATCTATTTTTTTCACGTGGAAGAAAATGTCTTTGAACTGAGTTGCCAGCTGACATTCCAGGAACACAATCCTGTGTGAAGGAGTCAAAAAAGACTTTTAAATGTTCTTTAGAAATCCCAGCTTGTGTAAGAGATCTGTCACCCAAGTGAGAGATTCCTGACACTTTGAAAAAGACTGCAAAGATAAGCCAGTCATCTAAATATGTAAAAATGTGGATACCTTCTATCCTGCAATGGGTTATAACTGGAGCTAGACACTTTGTGAGCACTCTTGGTTCAGTGTGTAGTTCAAAAGGTAAGACAGAGAACTGATAATGTTATCCAGACACACAGAAGCTTAAGAAACACCTGAAGTCTAGATGGATAGGGATGTGATGATAAGCATTTTTAAATGTAGTGTTACCGGGAAACTTAAATGAGGAAGAAGATGAATCAGGTTGTGAAGTGACATCATTTTGAATTTGGGCACTATCACATACAGATTAAGGAAAGAAATATCCAGCACTGGTCTCCAAGCATTTTCTTTTTTCACACTTAAAACATCTTTGAAGAAAACTTTTTCCAGTCTGGAAAGGAGAAACTAGTTCTATCATTCCCCTGGACAGCATGTTTCAAAGTACAGGGGGAATAAAGGAGTCTGGTGTGGTGGATAATGAATAACCCTCTGGAAAGTAGGGATTTCTTTCCATTGCCATCTTTAACCTTGATGAATGATCTTTTGCCAAAGATAAAAGTGGAGATTCAGATTTTATAGAAGAGAAAAAGTATTGTCAGGGTGGGAGTTACAAAGTCCATTAAATAGCCATTCTGACTTGTTGGACTGTCCTTGGTTTGTGAAGGTTCTGGAATTCTTCTTGGATCAGTCTGCCATTTGTTCTTAAAACATCCATTTGCCCATATTTTGTTGAGAATGTTTATTTTGTTTTTTTGCCAAAACTGGAGAATGGGTTAAGCAGTATGAGTGAGGTGTTAGAGAATCCATTAGAAATTTTGAAAAAAGGCTGTAAAATCTTAGAGATTCCCTGTATCAGCTTATGCCTTTCATCATACTTTTTGATAATCTTTTCAGCATAAAAACCAAAAAACTAAATCTTTATCCAAACAAAAATTTAAAATCTCAATTTGCACATCATCTGGAAGGTTCTAAGAATGCAGCCAAGCAAAAGCTATCAAAACAGTACCAGTGGTCATACCCTGGAAGAAGTATCAACTAAATCATACACACACTGTAAGGAATGAATTGTGACATAAAATGGAAGAATCTAATTTATTTAAACAGATTTGTCTTCACAAGAAACAGCAGACAGAATATTATTCATACTTTCACAATTATTCAGAATAAACTTTACCATATAAGTCTAATAATTAAAAGTTCAGAAAATCAGAGTTGCAGAAGTGGACACTTTGTCCCATACTTATCAATAATCTTCCATCCTATCTAAAAGAGTAGGATTGGAATTAACTATGTGCTTAGCAGCAGTAGGATTGAATAAAGCTGTAACAGCTGGGACAGGTTTGGAAAGAGTGTATAAAAACATAAAAGTCTGAGGAACTTTATGCATTCTATCTGCCTTTTTAGGGGCAGACTCTCGGGAAAATTGCAGACAGTATCACCAATCCTTCAAAGCTGACAGACCTAAAGAAATGGGTGAAGGTTCTGGAAATTCCTTCTGTAATAGTTCATAGTATTTTCTGAGGGACTGAGAAACCTCAGTGTTCTCCCACTGAAAATACTGTCACATTCTGGAAATAGTCTCAGAGGAAGAGAACCCCCCACAGAGAGAATCAAAAACTGAGCTCTCCTCTGAGAATGAATCAGAAATCTGAGGGGAAAATCCTGTCTCTGTCCTTTCATCTTTCTGCCCAGATTCAGAATCTTGAATCTTCAGGAAAAGAGGTATCCTTCTTTATGTTACCAGAAATGGTCTTGTAAGAAGGATCAATAGCATGAATTAAAGCTGAGCCAGACCCAGTATTCTAGTGCTGTCTAAAGAAATTTGAAGAGTAGATATATGTTTAGTTTTCTGATTCCTTTTCAAAGAAAAGTGGGGCCAACAGTGTTATTAATGGCTGAAGCAGTTCCCCGAGGGTGAGACCAAAGAGGGAAGGCTTTCCTGTTCTCTCTTCCAGGAGAGACAACAGTAGCTCTCCCTTTCCCACTGAGGCGACCACCACAGAGGACATGGCTAACTCCCAGCCCATAGTGGCTTTAGGTTCTACACCAGAGGGATCTGGAGTAAAAGATGAATGGTCTGAGGAACAAGCTATGGCCACAGTAAGTTCCTCCATCTGTGGCTGAGGCAAATTACTAGCCTGCTGTGGTGCAAAAACAAGTAAACATTTTGAAGACTTTAAAAGTCACCTTTTCCCACAAAAACACAGTAAAAAGCACTTTAAAACACTTTGCCTGCCCAAAAAAGTAAAGTAAACTAAATTTCTCAACAAAAATGGTTTTCTATTATGTTAAACAACTTTTAAAATGACAAGAAAAAAGTATGCTCCCATTTATAAGTACACTTAAGTCTCATGACAGTACATTAAAACACAAACACCTGTCTTAAAAATATTTTTTTTTCTGTACAGCAAAGTAATATAAAACCACAATTTGTAATGTGGAAGGTTTTTCCCAAAGGTAACTTATCTGCCTGACAAAGGAACAGCACAAGCTAGCTGCTGATCCTTGAAAGACCATAGACGAGCACCCTCTCCAATGGCAGGAAAGCTTTGAAGGGCTTGGTGCCCAAATCTGCCTTTTTACTCAGTTCAGCTTGAGCTGGCAAATGGTTTGGGTGTGTGGAAGGTAGCAAGATATCATCCATATAGCTAAGGCAGTAACCAATATAATGAAAATATAATTCTTAACTGTTGCTTCAGTGAACATTCCAGAACTCCAACTACTGTCAAGACAGTCTTAATTGGTTTACTCACTTGTTTATACAGAAGCCCAATGCCACTTATGACTACCTTGGGCTACATCCAATTGTTTTTCTCACTGACCCTCCACCCTGATTTTGGATTACACTCCTGAGCTCTCAAAGTACAGATTTTATGAAATACAGCATTTTAACAGTTTCTAATCAAGAAACAACATTTTAAAGCAAATTCAAGCTGAAAATACAAAACATGATAAATAATGTACAACATAATGCAGTATCTTATGTCAGCTAATTTGGCCTAAGTCCCACAATTTTAGTTCTGATTAGTTTTGTAGAACAGTCACTTCATATTTCTGCTTCAACAGCACCCTCTGCAAGCAATCACAGAGGTGTTAAACCAATTAAGTGATTTTTCTTGACAGCAGAAAATGTTTCTCTCTTGTCTCTGCTCTATCTTTTCTTTAAACAGAGGTAATGGGTTACATGAAAAATGCTTTCTTACTGCTGATGTGGGCTTCCTTTATGGATTCTTCATTTCTTCCAGCATTTGCAGTGTCTCCCAATGACTTCCCATTTCTTGAGCATATTGATTTATCTCAACTTCTATTACAGTTAGAGCTAGATGTTTTTTTCCATTAGGGAAATATGCCTAAAAGTAATCAGGATACTACAGCTTTAATTTTAATCCATGGTCATTCGTACAGCCTGTTAATAGGAACACATTGATTGTGTCGCTTTCTGGTGGTAGGTGATAAGTCATTACCTAAAAAGACTCGGGATTTTCCAATCATAACCAATTTTACCTTTTGCCATAGTTTAGATAGGATCAGTTTCTTTTGCTGAAAAGTTTGAAACTTCACTTAAATAAGTTCAGGTTGTCTTCTGGACTGTAGATTGCCTGGCACTGAGACCTGATGGACTATTTTTAATTGAATTTCTGATTGAAGAATTACTTTTTATGTATGCAATAGTTCTTTCATGAATCTCTTGGAAGCACTCCCTCCATCTTTCTCTGGTATTGATGGGAAGTACAAGCTTTTTCTCTTATTTATAAGAAAATAGCAGTATCAGAACAACTTGAAAGAGCATTTCCTATTTCTTGCTGCCTTTTCTTGGTCAAATTAATATCATAACCCAATTTTCACCTCATCTTTACCACCTCGGTGTATATTTTATTTAACATTTCTTCTTAGTTAATGGATTCCATGGCATTCAATTCATTTGCAGAGCCATGATTCAGTTGCATGTCAGCCACATGGTCAATTAAGGGTTCACTTGCTCTATAATCTTTATTTTCTATTTTTTTCAGACAACTTTTCTTTGAAACAGGAATACAGAAGCTCTGGAGCCTGCAGTGTTTAGTGTTTCATTGTTTTATTCACTGAAGTACCAGAAAGCAGATATTTTAATAGGTGTCTGTTTCAAGTGCTAAAAACAGAACAATTAGTTTAGTACCATGTTCTCTAAATTAGATTTTATTATATTTGTATAGTCTTTGTAACTTAGTAAACTAAAACAATAGCAACATAAAATCTCCTTCATATATTGTTGGTTAAGACACTGAAAGTAAACTCAAAGCAATGGTGACAATGTCCATGCTAACAATGTCAGATATGTTTAGACTCATGCAAAAGTAATGTGAGTAACAAGATTAAGTGATTAATTAATTAATTAAGTAATTTGTCTTTGCCTGCCAGGAAAAATGAACTGGGCAGAAACCTATTTTCAGAGCAGTGGGCTGGTGAGAAAAGCTCCACAAGTAAGTTAATGTGCATACAAAGACAGACATTACAGAATATAGTGGATTGATATAGTATACATAAGTACAATATAAAAGCATAACTTTGGTTCATAGAGCATAGATGGGTACAAATAGGAACAAGGATTAAACATTTGCATAGTAATGATTGGAGTACAAACATTGTTAACATTATTAATTTTGTTCAGCAATACATAGGTACAAATGTCTTGGCATTATTATTATTATTATTATTATTATTATTATTGTTGTTGTTTAAATGGACACAGGTATGTTAGCACTAGTTAGGCGTATTTACTTTGGCTAACTGTTGGTTTATAGGTTCATTGTTGGGTATTAGGCTAACAACCACTGTGGTCTTTTTAAGCCTAGCCATATATCCCATATCTCTGCCAAGTTCTGGTACCCTTGATAAGTGTAAACAGGGAGATGAATCATTTACAAGCTGCCTGTGTCCATTAGAGACATAGGTGTCAAATCAGGAATGAATTTCCTGTTCCTCATCTAAGGAACACAATCTTGTGTGAAGGAGTCAAAAAAGACTTTTAAATGTTCTTTAGAAATCCCAGCTTGTGTAAGAGATCTGTCACCCAAGTGAGAGATTCCTGACACTTTGAAAAAGACTGCAAAGATAAGCCAGTCATCTAAATATGTAAAAATTAGGATACCTTCTATCCTGCAATGGGTTATAACTGGAGCTAGACACTTTGTGAGCACTCTTGGTTCAGTGTGTAGTTCAAAAGGTAAGACAGAGAACTGATAATGTTATCCAGACACACAGAAGCTTAAGAAACACCTGAAGTCTAGATGGATAGGGATGTGATGATAAGCATTTTTAAATGTAGTGTTACCGGGAAACTTAAATGAGGAAGAAGATGAATCAGGTTGTGAAGTGACATCATTTTGAATTTGGGCACTATCACATACAGATTAAGGAAAGAAATATCCAGCACTGGTCTCCAAGCATTTTCTTTTTTCACACTTAAAACAACTTTGAAGAAAACTTTTTCCAGTCTGGAAAGGAGAAACTAGTTCTATCATTCCCTTGGACAGCATGTTTCAAAGTACAGGGGGAATAAAGGAGTCTGGTGTGGTGGATGATGAATAACCCTCTGGAAAGTAGGGATTTCTTTCCATTGCCATCTTTAACCTTGATGAATGATCTGTTGCCAAAGATAAAAGTGGAGATTCAGATTTTATAGAAGAGAAAAAGTATTGTCAGGGTGGGAGTTACAAGGTCCATTAAATAGCCATTCTGACTTGTTGGACTGTCCTTGGTTTGTGAAGGTTCTGGAATTCTCCTTGGATCCCTCTGCCATTTGTTTTTAAAACATCCATTTGCCCATATTTTGTTGAGAATGTTTATTTTGTTTTTTTGCCAAAACTGGAGAATGGGTTAAGCAGTATTATACCATGATCCCCCCAAAACGTGCACGCTGATTGGCCAGCGTGCCCGTTGTAAATCGAGTTATACTAATGGAAAAAGGTCCAGTCGCCCGGACTCTTTTCCATTAGTATAACTCGGTTTTTTAAAACACTGTATCGCTATGTTAAATGGGTTTAACATAGCGAGACAGCTTTAAAATAAGCAACGGAGATCTCCGTTGCTTATTTTAAAGCTGTCTCGCCATGTTAAACCCATTTAACATAGCGAGACAGTGTTTTAAAAAAAGCGGAGAAAGCAAGATCTCCGTTGCTTTTTTAGTTTCGCTATGTTAAATGAGTTTAACATGGCGAGACAGTTAAAATAAGCAACGGAGATGTCCGTTGCTTATTTTAAAACTGTCTCGCTATGTTAAACTCATTTAACATAGCGAACTATAAAAAGCAACGGAGATCTTGCTTTCTCCGTTGCTTTGCTCAACTCTGATGTACTGCGCAGGCGCGCAGTACATCAGAACTGCCGGATGCCAGACATCTGCGGAAGGGCAGTAAACAGGCATTATACTATGCCATTATTTAAGAAAAGTAGTTTCTTTTCTTAAATAATGTCATGGTATAATAGCAATAACCCACTTCTGGGTGTGGGTAATGCTAAATTTACTCACGGGTGGGTTTGTTTGGTCCCTCGGCCGCCTCGCGACCAAACCACGCCAACTGTGGGTAAATTTAGCATTACCCACACCCAGGCGTGGGTTATTGCTATATGAGTGAGGTGTTAGAGAATCCATTAGAAATTTTGAAAAAAGGCTGTAAAATCTTAGAGATTCCCTGTATCAACTTATGCCTTTCATCATACTTTCTGATAATCTTTTCAGCATAAAAACCAAAAAACTAAATCTTTATCCAAACAAAAAATTAAAATCTCAATTTGCACATCATCTGGAAGGTTCTAAGAATGCAGCCAAGCAAAAGCTATCAAAACAGTACCAGTGGTCATACCCTGGAAGAAGTATCAACTAAATCATACACACACTGTAAGGAATGAATTGTGACATAAAATGGAAGAATCTAATTTATTTAAACAGATTTGTCTTCACAAGAAACAGCAGACAGAATATTATTCATACTTTCACAATTATTCAGAATAAACTTTACCATATAAGTCTAATAATTAAAAGTTCAGAAAATCAGAGTTGCAGAAGTGGACACTTTGTCCCATACTTATCAATAATCTTCCATCCTATCTAAAAGAGTAGGATTGGAATTAACTATGTGCTTAGCAGCAGTAGGATTGAATAAAGCTGTAACAGCTGGGACAGGTTTGGAAAGAGTGTATAAAAACATAAAAGTCTGAGGAACTTTATGCATTCTATCTGCCTTTTTAGGGGCAGACTCTCGGGAAAATTGCAGACAGTATCACCAATCCTTCAAAGCTGACAGACCTAAAGAAATGGGTGAAGGTTCTGGAAATTCCTTCTGTAATAGTTCATAGTATTTTCTGAGGGACTGAGAAACCTCAGTGTTCTCCCACTGAAAATACTGTCACATTCTGGAAATAGTCTCAGAGGAAGAGAACCCCCCACAGAGAGAATCAAAAACTGAGCTCTCCTCTGAGAATGAATCAGAAATCTGAGGGGAAAATCCTGTCTCTGTCCTTTCATCTTTCTGCCCAGATTCAGAATCTTGAATCTTCAGGAAAAGAGGTATCCTTCTTTATGTTACCAGAAATGGTCTTGTAAGAAGGATCAATAGCATGAATTAAAGCTGAGCCAGACCCAGTATTCTAGTGCTGTCTAAAGAAATTTGAAGAGTAGATATATGTTTAGTTTTCTGATTCTTTTCAAAGAAAAGTGGGGCCAACAGTGTTATTAATGGCTGAAGCAGTTCCCGAGGGTGAGACCAAAGAGGAAGGCTTTCCTGTTCTCTCTTCCAGGAGAGACAACAGTAGCTCTCCCTTTCCCACTGAGGCGACCACCACAGAGGACATGGCTAACTCCCAGCCCATAGTGGCTTTAGGTTCTACACCAGAGGGATCTGGAGTAAAAGATGAATGGTCTGAGGAACAAGCTATGGCCACAGTAAGTTCCTCCATCTGTGGCTGAGGCAAATTACTAGCCTGCTGTGGTGCAAAAACAAGTAAACATTTTGAAGACTTTAAAGTCACCCTTTCCCACAAAAACACAGTAAAAGCACTTTAAAACACTTTGCCTGCCCAAAAAGTAAAGTAAACTAAATTTCTCAACAAAATGGTTTTCTATTATGTTAAACAACTTTTAAAATGACAAGAAAAAAGTATGCTCCCATTTATAAGTACACTTAAGTCTCATGACAGTACATTAAAACACAAACACCTGTCTTAAAAATATTTTTTTTTCTGTACAGCAAAGTAATATAAAACCACAATTTGTAATGTGGAAGGTTTTTCCCAAAGGTAACTTATCTGCCTGACAAAGGAACAGCACAAGCTAGCTGCTGATCCTTGAAAGACCATAGACGAGCACCCTCTCCAATGGCAGGAAAGCTTTGAAGGGCTTGGTGCCCAAATCTGCCTTTTTACTCAGTTCAGCTTGAGCTGGTAAATGGTTTGGGTGTGTGGAAGGTAGCAAGATATCATCCATATAGCTAAGGCAGTAACCAATATAATGAAAATATAATTCTTAACTGTTGCTTCAGTGAACATTCCAGAACTCCAACTACTGTCAAGACAGTCTTAATTGGTTTACTCACTTGTTTATACAGAAGCCCAATGCCACTTATGACTACCTTGGGCTACATCCAATTGTTTTTCTCACTGACCCTCCACCCTGATTTTGGATTACACTCCTGAGCTCTCAAAGTACAGATTTTATGAAATACAGCATTTTAACAGTTTCTAATCAAGAAACAACATTTTAAAGCAAATTCAAGCTGAAAATACAAAAACATGATAAATAATGTACAACATAATGCAGCATCTTATGTCAGCTAATTTGGCCTAAGTCCCACAATTTTAGTTCTGATTAGTTTTGTAGAACAGTCACTTCATATTTCTGCTTCAACAGCACCCTCTGCAAGCAATCACAGAGGTGTTAAACCAATTAAGTGATTTTTCTTGACAGCAGAAAATGTTTCTCTCTTGTCTCTGCTCTATCTTTTCTTTAAACAGAGGTAATGGGTTACATGAAAAATGCTTTCTTACTGCTGATGTGGGCTTCCTTTATGGATTCTTCATTTCTTCCAGCATTTGCAGTGTCTCCCAATGACTTCCCATTTCTTGAGCATATTGATTTATCTCAACTTCTATTACAGTTAGAGCTAGATGTTTTTTTCCATTAGGGAAATATGCCTAAAAGTAATCAGGATACTACAGCTTTAATTTTAATCCATGGTCATTCGTACAGCCTGTTAATAGGAACACATTGATTGTGTCGCTTTCTGGTGGTAGGTGATAAGTCATTACCTAAAAAGACTCGGGATTTTCCAATCATAACCAATTTTACCTTTTGCCATAGTTTAGATAGGATCAGTTTCTTTTGCTGAAAAGTTTGAAACTTCACTTAAATAAGTTCAGGTTGTCTTCTGGACTGTAGATTGCCTGGCACTGAGACCTGATGGACTATTTTTAATTGAATTTCTGATTGAAGAATTACTTTTTATGTATGCAATAGTTCTTTCATGAATCTCTTGGAAGCACTCCCTCCATCTTTCTCTGGTATTGATGGGAAGTACAAGCTTTTTCTCTTATTTATAAGAAAATAACAGTATCAGAACAACTTGAAAGAGCATTTCCTATTTCTTGCTGCCTTTTCTTGGTCAAATTAATATCATAACCCAATTTTCACCTCATCTTTACCACCTCGGTGTATATTTTATTTAACATTTCTTCTTAGTTAATGGATTCCATGGCATTCAATTCATTTGCAGAGCCATGATTCAGTTGCATGTCAGCCACATGGTCAATTAAGGGTTCACTTGCTCTATAATCTTTATTTTCTATTTTTTTCAGACAACTTTTCTTTGAAACAGGAATACAGAAGCTCTGGAGCCTGCAGTGTTTAGTGTTTCATTGTTTTATTCACTGAAGTACCAGAAAGCAGATATTTTAATAGGTGTCTGTTTCAAGTGCTAAAAACAGAACAATTAGTTTAGTACCATGTTCTCTAAATTAGATTTTATTATATTTGTATAGTCTTTGTAACTTAGTAAACTAAAACAATAGCAACATAAAATCTCCTTCATATATTGTTGGTTAAGACACTGAAAGTAAACTCAAAGCAATGGTGACAATGTCCATGCTAACTATGTCAGATATGTTTAGACTCATGCAAAAGTAATGTGAGTAACAAGATTAAGTGATTTATTAATTAATTAATTAAGTAATTTGTCTTTGCCTGCCAGGAAAAATGAACTGGGCAGAAACCTATTTTCAGAGCAGTGGGCTGGTGAGAAAAGCTCCACAAGTAAGTTAATGTGCATACAAAGACAGACATTACAGAATATAGTGGATTGATATAGTATACATAAGTACAATATAAAAGCATAACTTTGGTTCATAGAGCATAGATGGGTACAAATAGGAACAAGGATTAAACATTTGCATAGTAATGATTGGAGTACAAACATTGTTAACATTATTAATTTTGTTCAGCAATACATAGGTACAAATGTCTTGGCATTATTATTATTATTATTATTGTTGTTGTTGTTTAAATGGACACAGGTATGTTAGCACTAGTTAGCGTATTTACTTTGGCTAACTGTTGGTTTATAGGTTCATTGTTGGGTATTAGGCTAACAACCACTGTGGTCTTTTAAGCCTAGCCATATATCCCATATCTCTGCCAAGTTCTGGTACCCTTGATAAGTGTAAACAGGGAGATGAATCATTTACAAGCTGCCTGTGTCCATTAGAGACATAGGTGTCAAATCAGGAATGAATTTCCTGTTCCTCATCTAAGGAACACAATCTTGTGTGAAGGAGTCAAAAAAGACTTTTAAATGTTCTTTAGAAATCCCAGCTTGTGTAAGAGATCTGTCACCCAAGTGAGAGATTCCTGACACTTTGAAAAGACTGCAAAGATAAGCCAGTCATCTAAATATGTAAAAATTAGGATACCTTCTATCCTGCAATGGGTTATAACTGGAGCTAGACACTTTGTGAGCACTCTTGGTTCAGTGTGTAGTTCAAAAGGTAAGACAGAGAACTGATAATGTTATCCAGACACACAGAAGCTTAAGAAACACCTGAAGTCTAGATGGATAGGGATGTGATGATAAGCATTTTTAAATGTAGTGTTACCGGGAAACTTAAATGAGGAAGAAGATGAATCAGGTTGTGAAGTGACATCATTTTGAATTTGGGCACTATCACATACAGATTAAGGAAAGAAATATCCAGCACTGGTCTCCAAGCATTTTCTTTTTCACACTTAAAACATCTTTGAAGAAAACTTTTTCCAGTCTGGAAAGGAGAAACTAGTTCTATCATTCCCTTGGACAGCATGTTTCAAAGTACAGGGGGAATAAAGGAGTCTGGTGTGGTGGATGATGAATAACCCTCTGGAAAGTAGGGATTTCTTTCCATTGCCATCTTTAACCTTGATGAATGATCTGTTGCCAAAGATAAAAGTGGAGATTCAGATTTTATAGAAGAGAAAAAGTATTGTCAGGGTGGGAGTTACAAGGTCCATTAAATAGCCATTCTGACTTGTTGGACTGTCCTTGGTTTGTGAAGGTTCTGGAATTCTCCTTGGATCCCTCTGCCATTTGTTCTTAAAACATCCATTTGCCCATATTTTGTTGAGAATGTTTATTGTTTTTGCCAAAACTGGGGTTTTGGGAAATTTTAAAAGAAAACCCCAAATTTAAAAATTTCCGCCTGGTTTTACATATTTAAAATTAAAAATCCGGGGGATCTTTTCCTTTTTCTTTATTTTATTCCGCCAGTTAAATGGGGTTTAACATAAACAGAAACAAAAATAAGAAAAAGAATTTTCTTAAAAACTGTTTTGGTTTTAAAAACCCTTTAATTTGTTAAAAAAGGGAAAAACAAAGTTTTTTTTAAAAGGTTTTTTTTTAAAAAGAACCCAAGGGGAAATTTTAAAAGGGGGAAAACCTTGTTTTTTAAAACTGTCCATTTAAACTCAAAAAAAAAAAATCTTCTTTTTCCGGAAATCTGAAATTCCCGCGCCCCATCATTTAGAATGGGGATCCAGACCCTTTTCCCCGGGAAGGGGGTAAAAAAATTTACCAGCCAATTAAATTTGAAAATAAAGTTTTTTTTAAAAATTTTTTACAAAAACCGGGGGGAAGTAAAATTAATTCTTTTTTTTCAGAAAAACCACCCCAATGGGGAAAAATTAAAAAGGGTTTTTTAAAAAACCAAAAAATTTTAAAAAGGGGAAAATTTTCCCACAAAACAACTTTTTTAAAACCCGTAAAAAAAAAAAAACTTTTTTCCCAAAATTAAAACCTTTTTAACACTAATTTAAAAGAAAAACAAAACATCAAAACTTTTTTTCCTTTTTACCCTAAAAATACAAAAAATTTCACAATTTAAAATAAATTTTAAAAAATGGAAAAATTTTTAATTTTTTTTTTTCTTACAAAAACAAGCTATTTTTCAAATTTAAAACCCCAAAAAAAAATTTTCCTAAAGGAAAAAAAAGTTCCAAAAAAATCGGGCAGGGAAAAATTTGCCCTCCCTTTTCTTTTTCCCTTCCACTTGAGTGGAAAAAGGTTTATGTGTTGGAAAAGGGAGGATTAATAAAGCTTAAAGGGGGAGGTTTAAAATTTTAAAAAATAAAATTCTTTTTAACTTTGCCTTTTCAGTTGAAAATTCCAGAACCCAATCCCTTTAAAGGGCAGCCCAAAAAATTGGGGTTTAAACCTTTTTAATTGTTTATACAGGGGGAAAAACCCAATGCCCCCCTTAAAATACCTTGGGGGACATTTTAAAAAGTTTTTTCAAAAAAAAACCCCCACCCCAGGAATTCAAACCCCGAGCCCCCTCAAAGAACAGAAAATTTTTTTGGGGAAAAACCGCTTTTTTCATTTTTTAATTTAAAAAACAACTTTTAAAAAAAAATTTTTTAAGTTAAAAATTCAAAAACAATAAATAATTAAACTAAGCCCGCCCCTTTTGTCGCTAAAAAATTTGGAAAGTAAAATTTTAGTTTTTTGATTTTTTTAAAAAAAAGTCCAAAATTTATTTTGGGTTAACAGCCCCCTTTAACCCAAAAAGGTTTTTTTTTAAAACCCAAAAGTGTTTTTCCCCCGGGGCCCCCCAGAAAATGGCTCTCCCGCCCTATCTTTTTTTAAACCCGAGGGAATTTGGGTTTAAAAAAATGGTTTTTTAAAAAAGCTATTGGGGCCCTTTTTGGTTCCCCCATTTCTTAGGGAAAATTTGCCGTGTTCCCCAAAACTTCCCCTTTTTGAAAACTTTGATTTTCCCAAAAAAAACAGTTTAAAAGTTTTTAAAAATTTGCCTAAAAAATAAAGGTAAACTTTTTTTTTAACCAAAAGGTTTTTATTTGTTAAAAAACCCTTTTTAAAAGGAAAAAGAAAAAAAATTGCTTTTTTTTATAAGTAACCCAAAAAACTCATTTCCCAACATTAAAAAACCCAAACCCCTGTTTAAAAATATTTTTTTTTCTGAAAAAGTTTAAAAACCCCTTTTAAGTTAAAGGGTTTTTCCCGGAAATTAAATTTCCTGGCAAAGGAAAAACCTGTGGCTATTTTAAAGAATTTCCAAAGGAAGGGAAACTTTTTAAGGGTTTGCCCCAAATTCCCTTTTTTTAATTTTCCCTTGGAAAACCCCCCAAAATTTTTTGGGGGTTTTTGGGGAAGGGACAAGTTTTCCTTATTTATAAGAAAAAATTTTAACCCCGTAAAACCCGAACCCCAAATTGAAAAACATTTTTTAAATTTTTCTCCTTTTTTGGCCCCAAATTAATATTCTAACCCCAATTTTTTCCACCCCCCATTTTTAACCTCCGGTTGTAAATTTTATTTAACATTTTTCTTTTAATGGGCCATTTGGGAAAATTTAATTAAATTTTAAAACCCTGATTAAGTTCCCTTCAGCCCCATGGGCAATTTAAGGGCCTTGCCCAAATTTTATTTTTTATTTTTTTAGAAAAACCTTTTCTTTAAACAGGAATACAGAAGGGGCCTTGGAGCCGCAGTGTTTTTTTTCTTGTTTTTTTCAAAAAAGGGGAAGGGGACCCGAAAAAGTTTTTAATGGTGTCTTTTTAAGGTTCTTAAAACCCCGCAATTTAGTTTAAGTTCCCCTTTCTTAAATTGATTTTTAATTTATTTGTTAATAGTTTTTTTCCTTAGGAAAACCCAAAAAATAGGCAACTTTTAAAATCCTTTTTCATTTTTAAAAATTTTTTGGTTTTGGGAATGAAAGTAAACCCCAAAAAAATGGGAAAAATTTTCCCTCTAACCCAATTTTCCGATAGTTTAGATAGGAAAAGTTTTTTGGAAAAGTTTAAATTAATTAAATTTAATTAAGGTTTTTTGGTTTTGCCTGGGCCAGGAAAAATTTAACTGGGAAAAAACCCTTTTTAGAGCAATGGGCTTTAGAAAAGCCCCCCCAATTTTTTAAATTTATAAAAAACAAAACTTTTTTTTTATTTATAAGAAAAAACATAAGAAAAATTAAAAGCATTTTTTCTTTGGTTTTTTTGGCAAAAAATTTAACCCCAAATAAACCCGGGAATTTTTTTAAAAATTTTTCTTTGTTTAAAGGGTTTGGATTCAAACATTTTTTAACCCTTATTAATTTTGTTTAGCCAAAAATGGTAAAAGGGGCATTTTATTAAATTTTATTTTTATTTTTTGTTTTTTTAAAAGGAAACAGGTTGGAGCCTAGGTTTTGGCGTTTTATTTGGCCAAAAAAGTTTTTAAAAGGTTCTTTTTTAAGGCTAAAAAAAACCAATTGTTTTTCCTTTTTAAATTTGATTTTTTTATATTTGAAGTTTTGGGAACCCCTTGAAATTAAAAAAAAGAACATTTTAAAAATCCTTTCCCTTATTTTTGACATAAAGGGGAAATCAAAGAATTTCCTGTTCCCATCTAAAACAAATTTTGTTTTGGAAGGAGTCAAAAAGGGTTTTAAAATTGTTTTTTTTGTCCCCGGAAAAAGAACTGGGGGGAAAACCCCCTTTTGAGATTTTCCCTTTTAAAAAGCTCCCCAAAAATAAGAAGTCATCAAAAGAAAAATTAAAAATATTTATTGAATGGGGATAATAAATAAAAATTTTAAAACAAAATTTGGTTCATGGTAGTTCAAAAGGAAAAGGGGAAAAAATTTTTAATAATGTTATCCAGAACAAAAGTTAAAAAACATAAGGGCAAATGGTTTTTATTATTATTTTTAAATTTTTTAAATTTTTGTTTTTTAAAGGAAACAAATGAGGAAGAAAAGGGGTTTTTTTTGGTAAGTTGGAATTTATTTTGGGTTTGGGCCCAACAACCCGGGGTTTTTAAGGAAAAAAATATCCCATTTCTCCAAGTTTTCCCCTTTTTAAACAAAAATCTTTAAAAACTTTTTCCATTGGAAAGGGAAACAGGTTTTCCTTTTCCCTTGGAAAACAAATTTTGTAAGGGGAAAAAGGGGCTTTTAAAAGTTTTTAAAACCCCTTTTGGAAAAAGGGGTTTCCCCAATTGGGAATTTTTTAACCTTTTAAAAAGACTTTTCCCAAAAATAAAAAAGTTTAAATTTTTTTTTTGAAAAAAAGGTATTTCTATTCAAGGGGATTTAAAAAAGCCAACACTTTTTTGGACTTCCCTTTGGGTTTGTGAAGGGTTTTGGAAACTTTGGATCCCCCCAAAGGCTTAAAAACACCAATTTGGATAATTTTTTGAGAAAGTTTTTTTGTTTTTCCAAAAATTAAATGGGAAGAAAATTAACCCTTTTAAAGGGGACCTATTTTTTAAGGGCCCTTTCCCTCAGATTAAGGAAAAAAATTTCCCGCCCGGAACTTTTTTTTTTCCATTAAAACTTTTTAAAAAACTTTTTCCAGTTAAAGGGGTTTAACCCCGGCAGCAGTTTTAAATAAGGGAAAAAAAGTCTGGGGTTTTTATTTTGTCCCCCGGGTAATTTTTAAACCCCCTTTTTAAAACCGAGAATGTTTTCCCAAAGAAAAAGTTGGGTTTAGTTTTTTTGAAAAAAGTTTTCATGGGAGACAAGGGTTTTTAAAAAAACAAAGGGATGTCCGGTTTTTTAATTTTAAAACCCCGGTCCCCCGCCTTTGTTTTTAAAAATCCCTTTCCCCTAGTTAAAACCAAAAAAAGGGAAGGAGATTTCCTTTCCCCAAACTCGTGATTGGCCGCGGCCCGGTCATCAGAACTTGGGAAAACCAGCCCCGGAACCCAAATAAACCGGATTTTACTATGCCATTTAAATTTTAAAGGGGGAAAAATAAAAAAAAGTTTTCTTTTTTAAATTTGTATGTTAAAATTTTTAGCAAAAATTTTGGGGGGAAAGCAAATTTTTCCCCGGGTTGGGTTTGTTTGGTTTGGGTTTAAAAAAGAACCGTTAAAATTTTAAACCCCGCGGGGGTTTTGCTTTTTTAAAAGTGATGTTAAAATCCCTTTAAGAAAAAAAACGGAAAAACTTGGTTTTTCCCTTTCCCAAATTATGCCTTTCATCAAACTTTTTTTATAACTTTTCAAGGGGATAAAACCCAAAAAATAAAACCTTTTTTTAAAAAAACCTTTTTTAAAATTTTAATTTGCAATCCCCTTTTGGGGGGTTCTAAAAATTTTTTTTCCCGGGGGCCCCCAACCCAAAAGCCAAAAAAAGTTTCCCCCACGTGGAATTAAATTTTAATAAAAAGGGAAGAATCCTTAAAAAAATTTTTTAAAAAATTTTTAAAAAACAGAGACCCAAATTTTTTTTCATACTTTCAAATTTTTCAGAAAAAAAACCAAAATAAATCTTTTTTAAAAAAAATTAAAAATTTAATTTTCAAATTTGGGAATTTGTCCCAAACAAAACTTATCCAAAAAGAAATGGATTGGGAATTAACTAAATTCTTTCAACCCCGTAAAGGGTTTAATTGTGTAAAATGGGAACAATTTTTAAAAGATTTTTTTAAAAAAAAAGCGAAGGGAATTTATTCATTCTTTCCTTTTCAGAATTAAAATTTAACCCTATAACCAATTTAAAAATTCAGAAAAGGAAATGGGTGAAGGTTCTGGAAATTCCTTCTGTAATAGTTCATAGTATTTTCTGAGGGACTGAGAAACCTCAGTGTTCTCCCACTGAAAATACTGTCACATTCTGGAAATAGTCTCAGAGGAAGAGAACCCCCCACAGAGAGAATCAAAAACTGAGCTCTCCTCTGAGAATGAATCAGAAATCTGAGGGGAAAATCCTGTCTCTGTCCTTTCATCTTTCTGCCCAGATTCAGAATCTTGAATCTTCAGGAAAAGAGGTATCCTTCTTTATGTTACCAGAAATGGTCTTGTAAGAAGGATCAATAGCATGAATTAAAGCTGAGCCAGACCCAGTATTCTAGTGCTGTCTAAAGAAATTTGAAGAGTAGATATATGTTTAGTTTTCTGATTCTTTTTCAAAGAAAAGTGGGGCCAACAGTGTTATTAATGGCTGAAGCAGTTCCCCGAGGGTGAGACCAAAGAGGGAAGGCTTTCCTGTTCTCTCTTCCAGGAGAGACAACAGTAGCTCTCCCTTTCCCACTGAGGCGACCACCACAGAGGACATGGCTAACTCCCAGCCCATAGTGGCTTTAGGTTCTACACCAGAGGGATCTGGAGTAAAAGATGAATGGTCTGAGGAACAAGCTATGGCCACAGTAAGTTCCTCCATCTGTGGCTGAGGCAAATTACTAGCCTGCTGTGGTGCAAAAACAAGTAAACATTTTGAAGACTTTAAAAGTCACCTTTTCCCACAAAAACACAGTAAAAAGCACTTTAAAACACTTTGCCTGCCCAAAAAAGTAAAGTAAACTAAATTTCTCAACAAAAATGGTTTTCTATTATGTTAAACAACTTTTAAAATGACAAGAAAAAAGTATGCTCCCATTTATAAGTACACTTAAGTCTCATGACAGTACATTAAAACACAAACACCTGTCTTAAAAATATTTTTTTTTCTGTACAGCAAAGTAATATAAAACCACAATTTGTAATGTGGAAGGTTTTTCCCAAAGGTAACTTATCTGCCTGACAAAGGAACAGCACAAGCTAGCTGCTGATCCTTGAAAGACCATAGACGAGCACCCTCTCCAATGGCAGGAAAGCTTTGAAGGGCTTGGTGCCCAAATCTGCCTTTTTACTCAGTTCAGCTTGAGCTGGTAAATGGTTTGGGTGTGTGGAAGGTAGCAAGATATCATCCATATAGCTAAGGCAGTAACCAATATAATGAAAATATAATTCTTAACTGCTGCTTCAGTGAACATTCCAGAACTCCAACTACTGTCAAGACAGTCTTAATTGGTTTACTCACTTGTTTATACAGAAGCCCAATGCCACTTATGACTACCTTGGGCTACATCCAATTGTTTTTCTCACTGACCCTCCACCCTGATTTTGGATTACACTCCTGAGCTCTCAAAGTACAGATTTTATGAAATACAGCATTTTAACAGTTTCTAATCAAGAAACAACATTTTAAAGCAAATTCAAGCTGAAAATACAAAAACATGATAAATAATGTACAACATAATGCAGTATCTTATGTCAGCTAATTTGGCCTAAGTCCCACAATTTTAGTTCTGATTAGTTTTGTAGAACAGTCACTTCATATTTCTGCTTCAACAGCACCCTCTGCAAGCAATCACAGAGGTGTTAAACCAATTAAGTGATTTTTCTTGACAGCAGAAAATGTTTCTCTCTTGTCTCTGCTCTATCTTTTCTTTAAACAGAGGTAATGGGTTACATGAAAAATGCTTTCTTACTGCTGATGTGGGCTTCCTTTATGGATTCTTCATTTCTTCCAGCATTTGCAGTGTCTCCCAATGACTTCCCATTTCTTGAGCATATTGATTTATCTCAACTTCTATTACAGTTAGAGCTAGATGTTTTTTCCATTAGGAAATATGCCTAAAAGTAATCAGGATACTACAGCTTTAATTTTAATCCATGGTAATTCGTACAGCCTGTTAATAGGAACACATTGATTGTGTCGCTTTCTGGTGGTAGGTGATAAGTCATTACCTAAAAAGACTCGGGATTTTCCAATCATAACCAATTTTACCTTTTGCCATAGTTTAGATAGGATCAGTTTCTTTTGCTGAAAAGTTTGAAACTTCACTTAAATAAGTTCAGGTTGTCTTCTGGACTGTAGATTGCCTGGCACTGAGACCTGATGGACTATTTTTAATTGAATTTCTGATTGAAGAATTACTTTTTATGTATGCAATAGTTCTTTCATGAATCTCATGGAAGCACTCCCTCCATCTTTCTCTGGTATTGATGGGAAGTACAAGCTTTTTCTCTTATTTATAAGAAAATAACAGTATCAGAACAACTTGAAAGAGCATTTCCTATTTCTTGCTGCCTTTTCTTGGTCAAATTAATATCATAACCCAATTTTCACCTCATCTTTACCACCTCGGTGTATATTTTATTTAACATTTCTTCTTAGTTAATGGATTCCATGGCATTCAATTCATTTGCAGAGCCATGATTCAGTTGCATGTCAGCCACATGGTCAATTAAGGGTTCACTTGCTCTATAATCTTTATTTTCTATTTTTTTCAGACAACTTTTCTTTGAAACAGGAATACAGAAGCTCTGGAGCCTGCAGTGTTTAGTGTTTCATTGTTTTATTCACTGAAGTACCAGAAAGCAGATATTTTAATAGGTGTCTGTTTCAAGTGCTAAAAACAGAACAATTAGTTTAGTACCATGTTCTCTAAATTAGATTTTATTATATTTGTATAGTCTTTGTAACTTAGTAAACTAAAACAATAGCAACATAAAATCTCCTTCATATATTGTTGGTTAAGACACTGAAAGTAAACTCAAAGCAATGGTGACAATGTCCATGCTAACAATGTCAGATATGTTTAGACTCATGCAAAAGTAATGTGAGTAACAAGATTAAGTGATTAATTAATTAATTAATTAAGTAATTTGTCTTTGCCTGCCAGGAAAAATGAACTGGGCAGAAACCTATTTTCAGAGCAGTGGGCTGGTGAGAAAAGCTCCACAAGTAAGTTAATGTGCATACAAAGACAGACATTACAGAATATAGTGGATTGATATAGTATACATAAGTACAATATAAAAGCATAACTTTGGTTCATAGAGCATAGATGGGTACAAATAGGAACAAGGATTAAACATTTGCATAGTAATGATTGGAGTACAAACATTGTTAACATTATTAATTTTGTTCAGCAATACATAGGTACAAATGTCTTGGCATTATTATTATTATTATTATTGTTGTTGCTGTTGTTTAAATGGACACAGGTATGTTAGCACTAGTTAGGCGTATTTACTTTGGCTAACTGTTGGTTTATAGGTTCATTGTTGGGTATTAGGCTAACAACCACTGTGGTCTTTTTAAGCCTAGCCATATATCCCATATCTCTGCCAAGTTCTGGTACCCTTGATAAGTGTAAACAGGGAGATGAATCATTTACAAGCTGCCTGTGTCCATTAGAGACATAGGTGTCAAATCAGGAATGAATTTCCTGTTCCTCATCTAAGGAACACAATCTTGTGTGAAGGAGTCAAAAAAGACTTTTAAATGTTCTTTAGAAATCCCAGCTTGTGTAAGAGATCTGTCACCCAAGTGAGAGATTCCTGACACTTTGAAAAAGACTGCAAAGATAAGCCAGTCATCTAAATATGTAAAAATTAGGATACCTTCTATCCTGCAATGGGTTATAACTGGAGCTAGACACTTTGTGAGCACTCTTGGTTCAGTGTGTAGTTCAAAAGGTAAGACAGAGAACTGATAATGTTATCCAGACACACAGAAGCTTAAGAAACACCTGAAGTCTAGATGGATAGGGATGTGATGATAAGCATTTTTAAATGTAGTGTTACCGGGAAACTTAAATGAGGAAGAAGATGAATCAGGTTGTGAAGTGACATCATTTTGAATTTGGGCACTATCACATACAGATTAAGGAAAGAAATATCCAGCACTGGTCTCCAAGCATTTTCTTTTTCACACTTAAAACATCTTTGAAGAAAACTTTTTCCAGTCTGGAAAGGAGAAACTAGTTCTATCATTCCCTTGGACAGCATGTTTCAAAGTACAGGGGGAATAAAGGAGTCTGGTGTGGTGGATGATGAATAACCCTCTGGAAAGTAGGGATTTCTTTCCATTGCCATCTTTAACCTTGATGAATGATCTGTTGCCAAAGATAAAAGTGGAGATTCAGATTTTATAGAAGAGAAAAAGTATTGTCAGGGTGGGAGTTACAAGGTCCATTAAATAGCCATTCTGACTTGTTGGACTGTCCTTGGTTTGTGAAGGTTCTGGAATTCTCCTTGGATCCCTCTGCCATTTGTTCTTAAAACATCCATTTGCCCATATTTTGCTGAGAATGTTTATTTTGTTTTTTTGCCAAAACTGGAGAATGGGTTAAGCAGTATTATACCATGATCCCCCCAAAACGTGCACGCTGATTGACCAGCGTGCCCGTTGTAAATCGAGTTATACTAATGGAAAAAGGTCCGGTCGCCCGGACTCTTTTCCATTAGTATAACTCGTTTTTTTAAAACACTGTCTCGCTATGTTAAATGGGTTTAACATAGCGAGACAGCTTTAAAATAAGCAACGGAGATCTCCGTTGCTTATTTTAAAGCTGTCTCGCCATGTTAAACCCATTTAACATAGCGAGACAGTGTTTTAAAAGCAACGGAGAAAGCAAGATCTCCGTTGTTTTTAGTGTTTCGCTATGTTAAATGAGTTTAACATAGCGAGACAGTTTTAAAATAAGCAACGGAGATGTCCGTTGCTTATTTTAAAACTGTCTCGCTATGTTAAACTCATTTAACATAGCGACATATAAAAAGCAACGGAGATCTTGCTTTCTCGCTTTTGCTCAACTCTGATGTACCGCGCAGCGCAGTACATCAGAACTGCCGCGGATGCCAGACATCTGCGGAAGGGCAGTAAACAGGCATTATACTATGCCATTATTTAAGAAAAGTAATAGTTTCTTTTCTTAAATAATGTCATGATAATAGCAATAACCCACTTCTGGGTGTGGGTAATGCTAAATTTACCCACGGTTGGCTTTGTTTGGTCCTCGGGCTTCCCTCGGGACCAAACCACGCCAACCGTGGGTAAATTTAGCATTACCCACACCCAGGCGTGGGTTATTGCTATATGAGTGAGGTGTTAGAGAATCCATTAGAAATTTTGAAAAAAGGCTGTAAAATCTTAGAGATTCCCTGTATCAACTTATGCCTTTCATCATACTTTCTGATAATCTTTTCAGCATAAAAACCAAAAAACTAAATCTTTATCCAAACAAAAAATTAAAATCTCAATTTGCACATCATCTGGAAGGTTCTAAGAATGCAGCCAAGCAAAAGCTATCAAAACAGTACCAGTGGTCATACCCTGGAAGAAGTATCAACTAAATCATACACACACTGTAAGGAATGAATTGTGACATAAAATGGAAGAATCTAATTTATTTAAACATATTTGTCTTCACAAGAAACAGCAGACAGAATATTATTCATACTTTCACAATTATTCAGAATAAACTTTACCATATAAGTCTAATAATTAAAAGTTCAGAAAATCAGAGTTGCAGAAGTGGACACTTTGTCCCATACTTATCAATAATCTTCCATCCTATCTAAAAGAGTAGGATTGGAATTAACTATGTGCTTAGCAGCAGTAGGATTGAATAAAGCTGTAACAGCTGGGACAGGTTTGGAAAGAGTGTATAAAAACATAAAAGTCTGAGGAACTTTATGCATTCTATCTGCCTTTTTAGGGGCAGACTCTCGGGAAAATTGCAGACAGTATCACCAATCCTTCAAAGCTGACAGACCTAAAGAAATGGGTGAAGGTTCTGGAAATTCCTTCTGTAATAGTTCATAGTATTTTCTGAGGGACTGAGAAACCTCAGTGTTCTCCCACTGAAAATACTGTCACATTCTGGAAATAGTCTCAGAGGAAGAGAACCCCCCACAGAGAGAATCAAAAACTGAGCTCTCCTCTGAGAATGAATCAGAAATCTGAGGGGAAAATCCTGTCTCTGTCCTTTCATCTTTCTGCCCAGATTCAGAATCTTGAATCTTCAGGAAAAGAGGTATCCTTCTTTATGTTACCAGAAATGGTCTTGTAAGAAGGATCAATAGCATGAATTAAAGCTGAGCCAGACCCAGTATTCTAGTGCTGTCTAAAGAAATTTGAAGAGTAGATATATGTTTAGTTTTCTGATTCTTTTTCAAAGAAAAGTGGGGCCAACAGTGTTATTAATGGCTGAAGCAGTTCCCCGAGGGTGAGACCAAAGAGGGAAGGCTTTCCTGTTCTCTCTTCCAGGAGAGACAACAGTAGCTCTCCCTTTCCCACTGAGGCGACCACCACAGAGGACATGGCTAACTCCCAGCCCATAGTGGCTTTAGGTTCTACACCAGAGGGATCTGGAGTAAAAGATGAATGGTCTGAGGAACAAGCTATGGCCACAGTAAGTTCCTCCATCTGTGGCTGAGGCAAATTACTAGCCTGCTGTGGTGCAAAAACAAGTAAACATTTTGAAGACTTTAAAAGTCACCTTTTCCCACAAAAACACAGTAAAAAGCACTTTAAAACACTTTGCCTGCCCAAAAAAGTAAAGTAAACTAAATTTCTCAACAAAAATGGTTTTCTATTATGTTAAACAACTTTTAAAATGACAAGAAAAAAGTATGCTCCCATTTATAAGTACACTTAAGTCTCATGACAGTACATTAAAACACAAACACCTGTCTTAAAAATATTTTTTTTTCTGTACAGCAAAGTAATATAAAACCACAATTTGTAATGTGGAAGGTTTTTCCCAAAGGTAACTTATCTGCCTGACAAAGGAACAGCACAAGCTAGCTGCTGATCCTTGAAAGACCATAGACGAGCACCCTCTCCAATGGCAGGAAAGCTTTGAAGGGCTTGGTGCCCAAATCTGCCTTTTTACTCAGTTCAGCTTGAGCTGGTAAATGGTTTGGGTGTGTGGAAGGTAGCAAGATATCATCCATATAGCTAAGGCAGTAACCAATATAATGAAAATATAATTCTTAACTGTTGCTTCAGTGAACATTCCAGAACTCCAACTACTGTCAAGACAGTCTTAATTGGTTTACTCACTTGTTTATACAGAAGCCCAATGCCACTTATGACTACCTTGGGCTACATCCAATTGTTTTTCTCACTGACCCTCCACCCTGATTTTGGATTACACTCCTGAGCTCTCAAAGTACAGATTTTATGAAATACAGCATTTTAACAGTTTCTAATCAAGAAACAACATTTTAAAGCAAATTCAAGCTGAAAATACAAAAACATGATAAATAATGTACAACATAATGCAGTATCTTATGTCAGCTAATTTGGCCTAAGTCCCACAATTTTAGTTCTGATTAGTTTTGTAGAACAGTCACTTCATATTTCTGCTTCAACAGCACCCTCTGCAAGCAATCACAGAGGTGTTAAACCAATTAAGTGATTTTTCTTGACAGCAGAAAATGTTTCTCTCTTGTCTCTGCTCTATCTTTTCTTTAAACAGAGGTAATGGGTTACATGAAAAATGCTTTCTTACTGCTGATGTGGGCTTCCTTTATGGATTCTTCATTTCTTCCAGCATTTGCAGTGTCTCCCAATGACTTCCCATTTCTTGAGCATATTGATTTATCTCAACTTCTATTACAGTTAGAGCTAGATGTTTTTTTCCATTAGGGAAATATGCCTAAAAGTAATCAGGATACTACAGCTTTAATTTTAATCCATGGTAATTCGTACAGCCTGTTAATAGGAACACATTGATTGTGTCGCTTTCTGGTGGTAGGTGATAAGTCATTACCTAAAAAGACTCGGGATTTTCCAATCATAACCAATTTTACCTTTTGCCATAGTTTAGATAGGATCAGTTTCTTTTGCTGAAAAGTTTGAAACTTCACTTAAATAAGTTCAGGTTGTCTTCTGGACTGTAGATTGCCTGGCACTGAGACCTGATGGACTATTTTTAATTGAATTTCTGATTGAAGAATTACTTTTTATGTATGCAATAGTTCTTTCATGAATCTCTTGGAAGCACTCCCTCCATCTTTCTCTGGTATTGATGGGAAGTACAAGCTTTTTCTCTTATTTATAAGAAAATAACAGTATCAGAACAACTTGAAAGAGCATTTCCTATTTCTTGCTGCCTTTTCTTGGTCAAATTAATATCATAACCCAATTTTCACCTCATCTTTACCACCTCGGTGTATATTTTATTTAACATTTCTTCTTAGTTAATGGATTCCATGGCATTCAATTCATTTGCAGAGCCATGATTCAGTTGCATGTCAGCCACATGGTCAATTAAGGGTTCACTTGCTCTATAATCTTTATTTTCTATTTTTTTCAGACAACTTTTCTTTGAAACAGGAATACAGAAGCTCTGGAGCCTGCAGTGTTTAGTGTTTCATTGTTTTATTCACTGAAGTACCAGAAAGCAGATATTTTAATAGGTGTCTGTTTCAAGTGCTAAAAACAGAACAATTAGTTTAGTACCATGTTCTCTAAATTAGATTTTATTATATTTGTATAGTCTTTGTAACTTAGTAAACTAAAACAATAGCAACATAAAATCTCCTTCATATATTGTTGGTTAAGACACTGAAAGTAAACTCAAAGCAATGGTGACAATGTCCATGCTAACAATGTCAGATATGTTTAGACTCATGCAAAAGTAATGTGAGTAACAAGATTAAGTGATTAATTAATTAATTAAGTAATTTGTCTTTGCCTGCCAGGAAAAATGAACTGGGCAGAAACCTATTTTCAGAGCAGTGGGCTGGTGAGAAAAGCTCCACAAGTAAGTTAATGTGCATACAAAGACAGACATTACAGAATATAGTGGATTGATATAGTATACATAAGTACAATATAAAAGCATAACTTTGGTTCATAGAGCATAGATGGGTACAAATAGGAACAAGGATTAAACATTTGCATAGTAATGATTGGAGTACAAACATTGTTAACATTATTAATTTTGTTCAGCAATACATAGGTACAAATGTCTTGGCATTATTATTATTATTATTATTGTTGTTGTTGTTTAAATGGACACAGGTATGTTAGCACTAGTTAGGCGTATTTACTTTGGCTAACTGTTGGTTTATAGGTTCATTGTTGGGTATTAGGCTAACAACCACTGTGGTCTTTTTAAGCCTAGCCATATATCCCATATCTCTGCCAAGTTCTGGTACCCTTGATAAGTGTAAACAGGGAGATGAATCATTTACAAGCTGCCTGTGTCCATTAGAGACATAGGTGTCAAATCAGGAATGAATTTCCTGTTCCTCATCTAAGGAACACAATCTTGTGTGAAGGAGTCAAAAAAGACTTTTAAATGTTCTTTAGAAATCCCAGCTTGTGTAAGAGATCTGTCACCCAAGTGAGAGATTCCTGACACTTTGAAAAAGACTGCAAAGATAAGCCAGTCATCTAAATATGTAAAAATTAGGATACCTTCTATCCTGCAATGGGTTATAACTGGAGCTAGACACTTTGTGAGCACTCTTGGTTCAGTGTGTAGTTCAAAAGGTAAGACAGAGAACTGATAATGTTATCCAGACACACAGAAGCTTAAGAAACACCTGAAGTCTAGATGGATAGGGATGTGATGATAAGCATTTTTAAATGTAGTGTTACCGGGAAACTTAAATGAGGAAGAAGATGAATCAGGTTGTGAAGTGACATCATTTTGAATTTGGGCACTATCACATACAGATTAAGGAAAGAAATATCCAGCACTGGTCTCCAAGCATTTTCTTTTTTCACACTTAAAACATCTTTGAAGAAAACTTTTTCCAGTCTGGAAAGGAGAAACTAGTTCTATCATTCCCTTGGACAGCATGTTTCAAAGTACAGGGGGAATAAAGGAGTCTGGTGTGGTGGATGATGAATAACCCTCTGGAAAGTAGGGATTTCTTTCCATTGCCATCTTTAACCTTGATGAATGATCTGTTGCCAAAGATAAAAGTGGAGATTCAGATTTTATAGAAGAGAAAAAGTATTGTCAGGGTGGGAGTTACAAGGTCCATTAAATAGCCATTCTGACTTGTTGGACTGTCCTTGGTTTGTGAAGGTTCTGGAATTCTCCTTGGATCCCTCTGCCATTTGTTCTTAAAACATCCATTTGCCCATATTTTGTTGAGAATGTTTATTTTGTGTTTTTGCCAAAACTGGAGAATGGGTTAAGCAGTATTATACCATGATCCCCCCAAAATGTGCACGCTGATTGGCCAGCGTGCCCGTTGTAAATCGAGTTATACTAATGGAAAAAGGTCCGGTCGCCCGGACTCTTTTCCATTAGTATAACTCGTTTTTTTAAAACACTGTCTCGCTATGTTAAATGGGTTTAACATAGCGAGACAGCTTTAAAATAAGCAACGGAGATCTCCGTTGCTTATTTTAAAGCTGTCTCACTATGTTAAACCCATTTAACATAGGGAGACAGTGTTTTTAAAAAAAGCAACGGAGAAAGCAAGATCTCCGTTGCTTTTTATGTTTGCTATGTTAAATGAGTTTAACATAGCGAGACAGTTAAAATAAGCAACGGAGATGTCCGTTGCTTATTTTAAACTGTCTCGCTATGTTAAACTCATTTAACATAGCGAACACTAAAAAGCAACGGAGATCTTGTTTTCTCCGTTGCTTTTTGCTCAGCTCTGATGTACTGCGCAGGCGCGCAGTACATCAGAACTGCCGCGGATGCCAGACATCTGCGGAAGGGCAGTAAACAGGCATTATACTATGCCATTATTTAAGAAAAGTAATAGTTTCTTTTCTTAAATAATGTCATGGTATAATAGCAATAACCCACTTCTGGGTGTGGGTAATGCTAAATTTACCCACGGTTGGCTTTGTTTGGTCCCTCGGGCTTCGCCCTCGGGACCAAACCACGCCAACCGTGGGTAAATTTAGCATTACCCACACCCAGGCGTGGGTTATTGCTATATGAGTGAGGTGTTAGAGAATCCATTAGAAATTTTGAAAAAAGGCTGTAAAATCTTAGAGATTCCCTGTATCAACTTATGCCTTTCATCATACTTTCTGATAATCTTTTCAGCATAAAAACCAAAAAACTAAATCTTTATCCAAACAAAACATTAAAATCTCAATTTGCACATCATCTGGAAGGTTCTAAGAATGCAGCCAAGCAAAAGCTATCAAAACAGTACCAGTGGTCATACCCTGGAAGAAGTATCAACTAAATCATACACACACTGTAAGGAATGAATTGTGACATAAAATGGAAGAATCTAATTTATTTAAACAGATTTGTCTTCACAAGAAACAGCAGACAGAATATTATTCATACTTTCACAATTATTCAGAATAAACTTTACCATATAAGTCTAATAATTAAAAGTTCAGAAAATCAGAGTTGCAGAAGTGGACACTTTGTCCCATACTTATCAATAATCTTCCATCCTATCTAAAATAGTAGGATTGGAATTAACTATGTGCTTAGCAGCAGTAGGATTGAATAAAGCTGTAACAGCTGGGACAGGTTTGGAAAGAGTGTATAAAAACATAAAAGTCTGAGGAACTTTATGCATTCTATCTGCCTTTTTAGGGGCAGACTCTCGGGAAAATTGCAGACAGTATCACCAATCCTTCAAAGCTGACAGACCTAAAGAAATGGGTGAAGGTTCTGGAAATTCCTTCTGTAATAGTTCATAGTATTTTCTGAGGGACTGAGAAAATTTATTTAATATTTGTTTACTGGGAAAGTCTGACTGTGACAGAGTCCATTTTCAGCAGAAGCCCGAGTAGAAATGCTCCAGACACATGTCTTTGGAATGTAGGAAAAACTGGAGCACCCGGATGAAACCACGTGAATGCAGGGAGGACATGCAGACTCCAGACAGAAGGCACCTCAGCTGAGAATCAAACTGGAGAACATCTTGCTTTGAGACAACAATGCTAACCACTGCACCGCCCTAATTAAATTAAATTAAATTAAAGGCATTGTGTCAAATGCCTTGACCAGATTGAGGTAGGCCGTGTGAACTCTTTTGCCATTGTCCATTGCTTTGGTGGCCTTTATAAAGAAGTCTACCAGGATAAGTAGGCATGACCTGCCCTTGACTAAACCAAAACTGGGTTGGGTCCAGTGTCTTGAAATTTCCTGTCATTATTGATCATATCTATAATAATTCTTTCTATGGCTTTGCATTTGAGACTAGTAGTTTGCACTAGTCTGTAGATGGCCTGCCTTTGTGCAGAGGGATGATGGTTGCTGTTCTCCATTCATAATGCATAAAGCCTGTTTGGAGGTTACTATTAAACAGGGATTCCAAAGGACGTGATATGTCATGTTTCATGCTACTTAATTGGCAGTCTGGGATATTGTTGAGGCCTATTGTTGCAGTGTTCTTGGCCTTAGAGAGAGAGAAAGAATTGAGGACATGTTCCTTATTGGTAGTGGGGGAGTTATATTTGATGGTATTTCTTGACAGGAGGCTGGGGAGGAGTAAAGTTAAAGATGAATTTGTCTGCCAGTAAAGGAGGCTCCATTAAAAATAAGCTCTGCACACAATTGTGTATTGGTCTTTGAGGCTGTGGACATAGCAAAGAATTTCTTGTGGTTGTCCTTGGCCTGGGAGGCCATATTTACTTCAAAATTGATTTTGGCAGACTTTATTTGTCCCCTGAGCTGTTTGTTTAATTAAAAAAAGAGCTTTTATCCTGCTGGTGCTACAAATCCTAATGTTTGTCGGGGTGGCTTGTTTTCTGAGTTAGTTCTGTTCTTATTCCTAGTGGGAACAGCTACCTCTATGCATCTATTAACATGTGTCTGGAGCATTTCTACTCAGGCTTCTGCTGAAAATGGACTCTGTCGCAGTCAGACTTTCCCAGCTATATAGTGTTTCTGTAAACAGTTTTACATACACAGAAGTGTTCTCAGAATTTAGATCACATTAACTAGTATTATTAAGAAAGAAAAGATAGCTAGTAGTCATGTTTACTAAGGAACACGTAGAAGGTATAAATTGCCCAGGTGATACAGTGGAGAGAAGGGAAGAAAAAGAGAGGATAGGAGAGGGAGGTACATTTGTGTAGAGGGTAGCGAGAAAGAGGAGACATTTTATATAGGATATTCAGGTGAATAAAAAGAAGAATGCAGATTAGGCTGGGGATATATGGTGAGAGAAATTATAAGACATAAGTACTGTGGCACATAAGTAATAGTGGGGAGTAGAGGTGGGAAATGATACAAGAAAAGGTTGGTATGAACAGGGAGTAGATTAGGTGTGATGCGTGTCCCTGTTGTTTTTGCTTGAATGTAGTTGTTGTGTCTTTCGGCTTATCCCGGTTAGGGGTCGCCACAGCGGAACTCTGGTCCGCTAATGTTTGGTAGTGGATTTTTACGTGCCGAGTTACCAGCCCTGATGCACAACCTTCAACGAAGGTACGCCCATTCACGCATGCCTCCACACAGAAGACACTCTAGCTGAGAATCGAACGGGACAACGTCTTGCTGTGAGGTGACAACGCTACCGCAGCACTTATAACTAAATAATACATATGGACAGGGCTGTCCTGGTGTAGTGCAGTGCAGGAGCAGAGCAACTTCTTTTTTAGGTGCTGTTTAACCTTGGTTTTGAAATCCATTAGTTTATCTGTAAGGTTGGCATCATAACGGATTGAGTTCCAAATTTTAGAGGCATAGTTTGAATATAGTGAGTCACCTGTGCTATTACTGGATTTACTCATGAGTTGTAGAAATTTGCTGCTGGATATTAGGTTGTTGGTGCTGATGTATAGTCTAAGAACATGCTGAAGTCAGGGACATTTTTTCTTGTCCATAAATAACTTTATGAGCAGTGATTAGTTGGGTGAAGGATAAGGGATCGGGAAGTTTTAACCAGTCTAGTGTTTTTAAAGTGGTGCAGTGATGAGTTTTGGTGAATATGTTTGCAATGAATTTGGCTATTTTATTATGGCATACCTCCAGTTTACTTTTATCGGTTTTGTTCAGGTATGTTAGTACTGGTGAAGTATAGAGAAGTGCTGGGAGAAGGCAGATTCTGCTAGTGCTCTGTGTACTAGAGTTGGTGAAGTAATGTTTTTGGCCGTATAGAGGGAACCTTGTTTCATGTATGTTTTTTGATGACTTGTACAATGAGCTGGTTGTATTTTAGATAGTCATCGATTACAACCCCTATGAATTCTGTTTAACAGATAGTTTCAGTTTTTTGTGTTATAGGTTGAATAAATGTGTAGGGAGGACTTTATGTCTGTATATTTCTTTGGAATAAAACGCATTCATTTTGTTTTGTTTTGGTTCAGAAGTAGATGGGATTTGTGCAACCAGGATTCTGTTGCTGTGAAGAAGAGCTGAGTATTTTCTATTAGTTAGGGGATGCTGTGTGCAGAGCAGATGAGTGTAAAGGCATCTGTGTTGCAGTACGTAATTTGTGAATATGTTGAATAAAAGTGGACCAAGAACTGAACTCTGTGGGACTCCTACAATGACAGAGAAAGGTGAAGAAAGTGTAAGCTACCATTTGACAGCTTGTTGTCTAGAGGATAGGTAGCTGTGGAAAGAGGTCAGGCATGAGGGATGACTGAGGTTGAAGGAGGTTGGTTCTGAGAGAAGTTTTTTTTTTTTTTTTTTTTTTTTTATGAGAGGCCACATCAAAGACTTTTGAGATGTCTTTAAAAGTAATGCTTCATTTTCATATTGGTTGATTGTATCTGAGAAATTTAGGAGGGCAGTAATAGTACTGTGATCAGTTCGGAAGCCATGTTATGTTTTGGTTTAGAGGTTATTGCTTGTGAGATGGTTAATAAGCTGGGTATGGATATATTTTTCTAATATTTTTTGTTAAAGTGGGTAAGACAGCAATTGAGCTATAGTTAGAAAATTCAGTTGAGCTACCACCTTTGTATAATAGAATAATGTATAACATTTTACATATGGCTGGGGCATGGTTTTATTTTACAGAGCATTTAATTAGTATAGAGATGGGTAAGGTCAGGGCATCTGTTGCTAGCTTTAGGAATTCAGCTGGCTGACTGTCGGCTGTTAGTTTAGTTCGTTTTAATTTCAGTGGCCTCCCAAAAGCATGTGACATGGTTTCTTATAAAAAACGTCTCTCAGAGAATGATGGGGTCTGAATGGAGAGATGATAAATCAGCAAGCAAAGGAGAGTAGTATTGCTGGAATTGAATTCATCATCAAGTCTTGGTGAGTACCTTCATGAGGTGGACCCTGTTTTTTACAAAATCTCATCAAGGTGACACTGGATATATAGATTGTATTTTTATAGCATATATCATGGACAGAAGTAGGTCAAAAATTAAAAGAGATAGCTGGGTGAACAAGACCCAGGATAAAAAAGTGCACAATCCTGGTAGGTGCACTGGTGCCAGGACTGGAAAAAAATTATAGTGTAGAATCCTGAAGAAAACATTCCCACAATGGGGTTAGGCCAGGCCCAGGGGGGAGGATGTCCCTGCTGTTGTAGACGGAAGTAGAAGTCCACAAAAATCACAAAAACTGATAGACCAAAGAAGAGCCATAAAGACAATAGAGTCGACTATTGAGGATAAGAAAGAAATTATACATTGTTACTATTATGCAAAAAGTCCAGAATTTCCACACACAAGATATACAACATGAGTAACAGAGAAATTAGAGGAAAGAAAAATACTTCCGCAAGAAAAACTGTCAGAAGCTTCAAATTAAAATTTGCATTCATTAATACAACAGATTTATGAAAAACAGTATATAGAGCAAGAAACTTTGATCTGTTTGAAAAAAGAAGCATCTGAGGAAATACGAAAATATTAACAACAAAACCTAGAGATATTTGAAAAGTATAAAAAAGAAATATGGACATGGGAAAGAAAGAGATATTTGATATGGTGCAATATTTATGCAAGGAGAAAGCCAGATTAATCAATATAAAGAAGGCAGCCCCAAAGATATTCAAAGAGAAATACAGGCAAATGCATCCAGATATGGAAAATTTCACAAAAAAAAAAACAATATCACAAAGATGGAACATAGAAAAGAAGATTAGTAAAGTAGAATTTAAAAAAAATAGAAGTTATAGAGTGCCTGCGAAGTGAAGGATTTGGTGTAGAAGGTCTAACACAGGTTACATCACAGCATGATGGATTGAGTCCCCAAAGTAAGGAGAAACAGGAAGATCAAGAGACATCTGAAGAAGAAATATGTACATGGAAAAGAAAAAGAGATTTAATATGGTGTAATATTTATGCAATGGAGAAAGCAAAACTAATCAATACAAAAAGAGCAGCACCAAAGATATTTGAAGAGAAATATAGGCAAAGGAATCTGGACATGGAAAACTTCACAATACAAAAAATAAGAAGACAAAGAGGAAAAGTAGAAGAGGAGATTAGTAATGGAGAAGTTAAAGAAATAGAAACTAAGGTTAGGGAGTACCTGCAAACTGAAGGATTCAGTGTAGAAAATCAAATGCAGAAAGCACCACAACAGGATAGAGCAATGGATATCCAAATTAAGGGGAAACCAGTGGAACAGGAAGCAATTGGTCAGGTGCCATATCAAGATATGTTGGAGCCTTTCACAGGAAACCAGTATAAGTATTCACTTGAAGCTGGACAGCAAGGGAAGGAACAGGAAACTGTGGAAACTCTGATGCAGTCAATGTTGAGGAATTATAGGTCATTGAGTTTCCATACAACAGAACAACGAATGACAGGATGAAATTGAAGAGAAGGTGCCACAGGAAGATGCTATACAACGTTCTATAGAATGCCCGTGGGAAATGGAAAACAAGGGATGTGCCCTCAGTTTGGAAGAAAATGAGCTAAGAGAAGAATTGCTTGATTTAGTCGACATCGATAGATATGTTAAGATCAATGAAAGACATAGACTGCAGAAGGTCAATAAAACCCAAAAAGTCAGAAGTTTGATAAAACAAATGAATGCACTAATTAGGACTGTCCATAGAGATCCATGCACTATAACTGAAGTAAACAGGATATACTACTGTGCTGCTAAATTAATAACTGATAAAGCTCTACCCATAAAATAATAGGGTTGCAAGGGAAAGGAAGGGGAGAAATTGAATATCATCATGGAAGTATCAAACTGAGAAAACTATAAAGCAACTAAGACAAGAAGTGTCACTGTAAGAAGACTATAGAAGAGGGAATAGATCAACAAAAATACTAAGAAAGATACACATGATAAAAGCAATGTGCAGTATTAGAACAGACCAGGATCTATCATGCACTATCACAAATAAACTAAAAATGTCAGCACAATCGGGAAAACTTAGAAGATCCACAGATAAATATAAAGGAAAAGTACAAAATAAGCAGTTTATTGATGATCCAAAAAAGGAATTGAAAGACAACCAAAAAAAGAGGAATTAGATACATTTTGGAGAAGTATCTATGAAGATCCTGTAGAACATAACAAAGATGATAAATGGATAGAAGAAGTAAAAGAAAGAATAAGAAGTTTAAAGGTACAGGATATGAAATGGAATGAAGTAACAGTCAGAGAGGTTGAAACAAAGTTAAGAAAGCCTTTAATTGGAAAACCCCAGGCCCAGATGCAGTACCTAACTTTTGGTTATAAGTATTAACATCTTTGCATAAAGATTTAGCCATGAGTAAGAACTATTTATATCTGTACCCCAAACAGACACCAACCTGCTAACAACAGGCAAAACAATGATTCTACTTAAGAGTGAACCTACAATCTACTCTAAAAATTATAGACCAATAACTTGCCTTCCAATGACGTATAAACTATACATGGGAATTGACGCTGACAGAGTTTATAGTCATTTAGAAGAAAACTCGGTTATGGCAGTAGAACAAAAGGGCAATAAAAGAAAGTGATATGGAACAAAGGATGATTTGTTGTTAAATAAAGTCATACTAGAGAACTGTAAAAAGTGGAAGAATTTAAGTATGGCATGGATTGACTATAAAAAAGCATTTGATAGTATCCCACATTCATGGATAAAGAGTACATAAAAATGTATAAGATACACCATACACTGATCAACTACATTACAGTGACCATGAAACAGTGGCAAGCCACTTTGCAATTAAGCAGTGATAAAGGACAAATTATTACCCCAGGGATAAAAATTCAAAGGGGGATATTCCAGGTTGACTCTTTGTCACTGTTGCTATTCTGCCTTTCCATTAACTCATTAAACTGTTTACTTAACAGCTTAGGCCATGGCTACAATTTGGCTCTAGAAAACAACATATTGTAAAGACTTCTCATCCTCTCTTTGTCGATGATTTAAAACTGTATAGCTCATCAGATGAGGAACTGAAAGCACAGTTGCAGGTTGTCAAAACTTTTTCAGGTGACATAAGGACGTCATTTGCAAAAGCAGCCTTTAAAGCAGGAAAACTGCAGCACTAGGAAAACATCAGTTTGGGACAATAATGTTATATAAAAGAACTGGAGCAAGAGGGAGTTTGTAAATATTTGGGAATTGATGAAGGATCAACAATAAAACATGAACAAATGTGAATAAAACTTAGTAAGGAATACTTTAGAAGACTTAAATTAATTCTGAAAATAGCGTTGACATCTAGGAACAAAATCCAAGCTATAAACTTGCTCTTCCTGTCCTAACTTACAGTTTTGGAGTGAATGACTGGCCCCAAAATGTGCTGGATAGATTAGATAGGAAAGCAAGAAGGATGTTTCATGCTCACCAAATGATTTATAAAAATCGGTGCATACCAAGATTATATATTCCCCGTTTCGAAGGAGGGATGGGTCTCCTTGAAATTGATTACATGTATAGATCTGCAGTTGTGGGACTCCACACATATCTGCTGACCTCACAAGACCTAAATGTAGTGAAAGTTTTGAAACATGAGTAGAATAAATCTAAGATGACTTCTTTGCTTAATTTAGCAGAAGCATATCGGCGTCAAGCAGGAATGGAAATCAGACCAGAAGTAGATAAAAATCAGGCAACAACTGAATGTGCCAAAAAACAAAAGAACGAATATAAGGTGAAGACCCAGATGAGAAGGCAAGAAATGTGGAAAAGCATAAATATAGTTGCAAGTACAGAAAACTACGGGAAGAACATCATGTTGATCAGGAACAAATGCAGGAATGGTTAAGGAGAGGCAAATTCAAACCATGAGATGAAAGGTTAATATTGACAGCCCAAGATAGTGGGCTACGTACATGTTGGTTTACAAAGTCCATTGAACATGTGAGATAGACAAATGTAGGTTTTCTAAAAACAAACTGGAAACAATCACACACCTTGTTGCTGGTTGTGACATACTAATGGCAGAAGTACTGTATACTGAAAGGCATAATAATGTGGCAAGACTGTTGCACTGGGGATCGTGCAAATATTATGGTATTGAAATGGCTGAAAAACACCACAAACATGCACCACAAAGCATCATAGAAAATGATGAAGTTTATATCACATGAGATCACTTATTACCAACAGTTCAAAAGATAGATGCTAGAAAACCGTATATAGTGGTTCAAGAAAAGAAGACAAAAGTAGCATTGATCATTGAAATCACTACACCCAGTGACTACAGTGTTTTGCATACAGAGAGACACAAAATCATAAAATATCAGGATCTGGAGGGAGAAATGAGAGTAATGTGGAAGAAAGATACCCAGACAGTTCCAATAGTAGTAGGAGCAACAGGTCTTATAAAAAGAATCTACAATTGTATTTAGGTATGTTACCAATACATGTGGTGGTGCTGCGGTAGCATTGTCACCTCACAGTAAGACGTTGCCCTGTTTGATTCTCAGCTAGAGCATCTTCTGGGTGGAGACATGCGTGAATGGGCGTACCTTCATTGAAGGTTGTGCATCAGGGCTGGCAACTTGGCACGTAAAAATCCACTGCCAATCATTAGCGGACCGGAGTTCCGCTATGGCGACCCCTAACCGGGAAAAGCCGAAAGACTCAACAACAACAACAACCGATACATGTAACCCAATATGAATTGCAGTAGGAGTCATTGCTGGGGACATTGTGGGTACTGTGAAGAGTACTTTTGTCTGACATCATAGATTGAACCAATACTAATTTCATGAACTTTAATCGTACTTTGACTTAGGAATGGGGTCCATTCCAATCATAGTATTAGAAACCCAAAAGATTTGGAGAAATTAAAAAGAATCATGTCTTCACATTACGTGGCAAAGTATCTGAATTTGATACATTTCCTTAAATATTGATTGATTTTATCTTATTGCAAACCATGGAATCCTTTAAGGTCTTTTCCAAAACCACAGTTCAAAGCATGGATTTTCCAGCACACAGGCTTTCTTATAGCTCATCTCTCACAACTTTATGTTACTACTGAGAAAAGCATAGCCTTGACTATATGGAACTTTGTAGAGAATGGGATATATCTTTACTCTTTAAAATCGTATCCAGATGTTAAATAGCTTTCCATACAGAAACAAGTGTCTTTTGATTTCATGACTACAATCACCATCTCCAGCACAATGAGGTCAGAAAAATACAAATCTGTCAGTACATCCACTTCTTCCCCATCTGTATGCAAACAATCGATAGGAGTAGATGACATCATTGCTGTTTTATAGATAACATCTTTGTTGTTTTCTTCAGTTCTTCACCACCTTTTAGTGATTAGTGTGGTATCATCTATGCATCTGAGGTTGCTAATATTTCACCCAGCAATGATTTGTATATCTCAGCATTTCTCATACTATGTTCAGCATACAAAATGAATAAGTATGGTGACACTAGACTACCGTGCCATACTCAGTTATTCTATAAGCATTTCAAAACTGTTACATCTTGTTCTGAATACAGATTGCTCAGAAGACAGTGTAATCCAGTATCCACATTTCTCTAACAACTTGCCACAGTTGACTGTGGTGCACACAGTCAAAGATTTTAGAGTAGTCAGATAAAGCAGATTTTTTTTCTAGACCTCTCTAGCTTTCTCCATTATCCATTGAATATTGGCAGTTTGATCTCTGGTGCCCTTCTAAAACCATCTTGTATGTCTGGCATTTCCTGGTCCACATATTGTTGGAGTCTAATCTGTAAGATCTTGAGCATTACCTTGCTAATATGTGAAACATGTGCAACTATTTGATAATTTGAACACTCTTTAGCATTGCTCACCTTTATGACTGGAATATAAATTGACCTTTTTCAATCTAATGACCACTGTCATGTTTTTAAAATTTGCTGGCAAATTCCAAGCAGCACTGGGACAGTATTGTAATGTAATCTTTTAAGCAATTCAGCTAAAATTCCATCAGTTTATAGGGCACATTTAACTTCATTGTCTCTAGATCAGAATACATGTGATCATATGTATCACTGATGGCAGGATCCCTTTTATATAGTTTTCTGTGTATTATTGCCATGTATTCTTAGTATCTTCTGCTTCTGTTAGGTAATTTGCATCATTGTCTCTAATCATGCCCATTTTACCTGGAAATTTCCCTAAATATCACCCGGCATCTTGAACGGATCTCTTGTCTTTCCCATTCAATTGTCTTCTTCCAGTTCTTTGCACTGCTTATTTAAATATACACCCCCCTTTAATTCCTTTCTTAAACTCTGCATTCAGTTTGATACAGTTATCTATCTCCATTGCCCTTTGCTCTCCTTCTTCCATTGGCCACTTCTAAAGCCTCGACAGACAACCATTTTGTCCTCTTTGTTTGGAATATGTTTGATGCCACCTCCTGGACAATCTCATGAGCTTCTGTTCTTTGTTTATTTATTTTTTTTTTTTTGGTAGTGGTGAGGTCTTCAGATGCTTTACACATCAAGTCTATTCCCTTAAATGTATTCTAATCTTGTAAATGCATATGCACTTGGAATATTATTAAGTTCTTTTCTCATTGGCCCAGATGCTTTTCTTGTTTTCTTTAATTTAATTCTAAACTTTGCAACAAGTAACTGATGGTCTGAGCCACAGTCGACCCCATATCTTATTTTTACTGACTGCATATAACTCTTATATCTCTGACTGCAAAATAAATAATTAGTTTTCAGTTTTGTCCATCTGGTGATAGCCATGTCCTGGGTTATTGAAACAGTTTGCTATGACTAGTGAATTACCTTGTCAGATTTCTACTGCTCTGTGTTCTGCTTCACTTTGTACTCTGAGGCTAGACCTGCTTGTTCAAACTTCAGTTTTATTGTACTTTTTCACTGTTCCACAGTACAGTACACGTGGAAGACATTTTTTATATCAGACACCACTTTCAGCTATATGTTGAATCATAGGCAATATACTTTGCCTTATTCTTTAAATTTTAGGAATAAACAGATAACGACAGTTTAAAGCTATCCCGTAGTAACTTTTTTCCTTTTTCTTTCTTTCTTTCCTTTCCTGCATGATGAATTATTTTTCCCATGCCTGAAGGTGTAAAATTATTACTTATGTAAGTTTGGGTGTCTTCTTTGATTTTTCTTGGGGGAATATAAGGACCAATTAGCTCTTTCTGCAGTTGAGCAAACAGCACCAATGGTGTGTTATAGAATTACTATTATACAATGATAGCTTATTACTATTTAAAAATGTGTACACTGATTGGGCAGCCCAACCAGCATGCCTATTGTAAATCGGGCATATGCCAATAGAAGAAAGTCCGGTCACTAAAGTACCATTCAGTGGCCAGACTTTTCTGTTGGAATATGCTCTAGAGGAACAGCGCAAAAAAAAAGAAGAAAAATCAGGTACATTCAGAAAAATAAAAGAACAAAAATGTACTGTGTTTTCCTTCTTCTTTGTTCTGTCCCTCTATAAATCTCAGAAGACTCTCGTACCTGTCAACTGTCCAGATCTTCTTAGAGCATCCAGGTTTTTGCCTCATAGCAGCAACGGAGATTATCTTTCTTCATTGCTATTGTTAAACAACAACAAAAAGCAATGGATGGAGATTCTGTTTTCTCCATTACTTTTATTCAACAGCACTCATGTACTGCGAAGTGTGGGAACGTAACTCCCATACACATGCAGAGTACATCAAAAGTTGCAGAAGAATGGCAAACAACATGGAGGAATACTACTGCACCATTATAGAAAGACATTATTTAAGAAAGGTAAGCGATTTCTTTCTTAAATAATGTCATTGTATAACAGCAATAACCAACTTATGGGTGTGTGTATATCAGGATTTACCCATGGTTAGCTTTGTTTAATCACTCAGGCTTCACCCTCATGATCAAACCACAACAAACGTGTGTAAATCCTGATATACACACATCCACCTGAGAGTTATTGCTAAAGTACCATTTCCACCAAAAGTTCTTTTATCATAGTCTGATTTACCCTGTTACTTCAATATTTCTTCTCGATCTCTCTTCAAAACCCAAAATTGTGTTGTGTTTTTCTTAATTGTCCAGTACCTCATCTGCTGGAAACTCTGACTCTCAAGATTTAACATTTGTTTTCTACTTTTGTTTTTTATTGCTGAAGAGTTATGTAGCTGATAATTTCCTGGAAATTGTTTTGTAACTTCTTCACTGCTATGGTTGTCCATGTTAAACCTGAGGAATAATTAGACTGTGATGAAGATAGTTGTATGTCTGTTGAAGAGAAAAAAATGAAACTGATGGCTGTGGCTAACCTTGTGCAGGAACTAAGTGCACAAGCGAAAACATTAATGATATACTTTCATGTAGAGACTTATTCGACTATGAGTTTCTGTACCTGGATAGTTAACATGTTAGTTAATGCATGAGAGCTGGCACACATCAATGTTTTCCTTTCCTTCAACTTATGACCATCTGACCTGAATACATCCTTCTTCAATGGCTGGGAAATTAGATCATAGCTTTTCAGCAAGTGAATGAATATTTTATTTATTTATTTGACATTTGTTTACAGGGAATGTCTGACTGGGAAATATCCCATTTTCAGCAGAGGCCCAGGGAGAAAAGTTCCACATTGACATACTGTGGTTACAGTTAAATTTATGACAAAACCGTATACAGAAGAACAAACATATTAGCCAAGTAAAAATTCAGCTTCAGTGTATGCAGTGTGAACTTATACATACATAAATCCATAGTGCAAATATTTGGACAGCTATTACAGGCTGAAAAAATAAATTGTCAACACTTAAAGTATTCACAAGTTGTAGTTCATATAGATGACATTAAACACATTGAGTTCACTCTTTGAAACAAAGATGATTAGAGAATATAGCCTAGGAAAAATTATATTTGTCCTTTATCTAAGAAAAACATTGACTATGTTCGGTGAGAAGGAATTAGTGAGAAATATGCTGTTTTGGAAGGGGGTGGACTTCATCTGTTGTTAAAAGTCAGTCATAATATTATCACAAACTTATGTTACTATATGAGGCAAGATGACGTATTTATGCATTCTATGGGGAAGTGGGGCAAAATGGTAAAATTTCCTTTATCTGCCTATCTCATCTGTCTATTCCAAGATCAGTCTTTATAGTTGTCTGTATTTAGTGAGTGACAAACACACACATATAGTATATTTAGCCAATTTAATCCAAAAAAAAAAAAAAAAAAAGCTTGAAGGTACTAAGCTCACTGGGGTGCAACTTACCAAAGCACCAGTCTAGGTGAACCAGATTGCTGGGCTCTTACCACTATACCTCACACACCATTAACAGTAGTAGGGGTTTGCTTGGACTCAGTATACTGTGGGCTGCATTATTACAACTACCCCCTGCTTGATACCATTCTCTCCTATGACATTGACTGAAGTCAGTTTCACTTCACTGAGGTAAGAGACATTATAATTCCAAAAGTGTTTTAAACTGTTGATAGTGTGTTAGAAATTAGACCACAGGCAAGGCCCATCTTATCTTTCAGTATGAGTAGATGGTACTGAATAACCACAACAAAAAACTTAATTTCATATTTCTATATTCCACTTACTTTATCAAGAAATCTAAGCAGTGCATGTGCATTCCTTTTTTATAACAAACAACTTTCAATAAATGCAGTCTCCTGTGAAGATAGCCAAATAAAGAGATGTACAAAAAGTACTTTAATGAAGCCTGTCATTCACTTACTCATCGTGTGAGTCATTAGACCCTGATAATTAACTGTCGTAAAGCAACACTGACCATTTTCACATGTCACTGTTAGTGACACCTTGGTTGCTTCAGAAGGATACATCCACATAATATTTAAATACATAAAAGACTTTGAAAAATGACTGTGGCTTTTCTCTAGGCTATGTGACTCAGGTTTATTACACAAACATTTATTTATTTATTTATTATTTTTATTTATCAAAAATAAATGAAAACATCATAAATATCCCTTTCAGCTACATACAGTCATTGTATCTGATTGTTCTTTTAATCAGCTTTCTGAATCTGGAGTATTTACAGTCATTGCATGTTTAATACAGTCAATAATCTTATCACAGGTGTTCATATTAGCATAGGCCAAGGTATCTCATCTGTGCAGCATCCCATAGGATGAATGTGTCCCTTAAGTCTCCAAAATAACCTTCTCACTCTCTTGATTTGGCAGAGAAACATCTGGCTGTATTGCTGTATTTAGTCATTACTTCTGTTTCTATAGCAAATTTGCATATCTGTGCCTTACATAATAGTAAGATCTAGAAAAATTTGAACTTTGAATCACAGTGATTTGAATTTGTACTTTATTTTCAAAACTAGCTCAAATTTCTTCACTTATTCTTACTCTTTCCTCTTCATTCAAAACAGGAAGACTCTTTGCCAACTTACAGTGGCACAATTCTTATTTTTGTTGTTGCTCTTGTAAGTACTCTGGTTTGCCTCTTTTCTGGTACAAGTAATAAAAAGGATGTAGGCAGTTTGAACTGCAGGAATTCTACCAATGTTTCTGGTACTCTGAACCATTGCAAGACTGCCAAAATCAGCTTTCTTGGGACCTTATCATATGCTTTCTCCAAGTCTAGGAATGCCCAGTTGGACTCTTTCCTCATCTCTAGCTTCTTCTCAACTATCTGCCTCACTGAAAACATTGTTTCAGTTGTGCTGCATCCTGATCTGAATCTGAACTGCTCATCTCCCATCTTACTTTCTACTACTGTTTGAATTCATTTATCAATTACCCTATCCAGGACTTTTATCCAATGTGACAGGAGTCTGATACTTCTGGAGTGTGCAAAGATGTGAATGTCTCCTTTGTTCTCATACAATGGCATGAGTAGACTTATCTCCAGTCATCTGGGATATGCCTTTCTCTATATACTACTATGAGTACGCTTAGGAGCCACCCTATCTCATCCAGCATCTTTATCATAACTTCTGTGATCGTGTTTGAGCCTGCTGCTTTCCCTGACTTAATTTTCCTCAGTGCTGTTTTTAATTTGGCAAGGGTGGGCCCCTCCTCTTCTGGAGCAGAAAAGCTTCTGAAAAGTTTTCCTAATTTAGAAGCTGCTAAAAGTAATTCTTCTTCTCCTCCTTTGTTGTCCTGTTGGCTGGTGAGCAGATTGTTGCTGGCATCCCTTATGAAGGGTGTCTGACTAGCGTCCTTATCTTTCTGTCTCTGCCTTGCAACCTGATAGCGTTTCTTTGGCCATTTATGGACTCACTTTCCAGTACACATATCTTTCCCTTGAGGAAAGAACATTTTGTATTTCTGCACGTGTTATGCTTAGCCAGTAAGATTATATTTTTCTTTCTAATGTACTGCCTTTCCCTGAAACTGAATGTATATATGAAAACACAAGTCTGACTCTATATTTTCAGGCCTATTATTCTATCTTAATGTACTATAGTGAATGTATTAAGAATATCCCCAGTCTAACAGCTCCCACTGAGGTTCCTGATGAAAGTTTTATAGGGACCATTTTTGTAGTTGCCTCATATCTGTATTAGTAACTACTGTAATCTGAATTGAATATACGGGCTTTATGCCACCTCACTCATAATCTGCAGATGTGTCCTGATAGATAGTGATGTCCTTTATGCTCTCACAGGTATTATTAGCTAATACCTTCAGCAACGTGGCTAATTTATGTAATTCCCAAATAGATTTAACAGCTCCATATGCAGGAAATATAACTGCTCCAGAGATTACCCCATTACCTAGATCCATAGTCTTTAGAGTCTTTTAATCTAAGTTATGATGTATGTGTGATATATTTAAAACCTGCACATTATTCTGAAAATCAATGCTTTTAATTCTGTGATTTCTAAAACTTGATTAGGCCAGGTAATTATTTTAACCCTGCTGTTCCAGAAACATCATGTAGATAATGCCATACACATCCTCAACCTGTCTCTGTGAATCTTCAGTTAAGTTAGGCAGAGTATGAACTGTTAACCCTGCCTATTTTTCTTCAATATATCTGTATGCTGTAATGGTAAAATTACACTGTCTCTTGCCTGTGTTTCTTACCTTATGAATTGGTGCCTTATTGTACCATGATGTCTCTCTCTTATAACAAATAAAACCTTTCCCTGTTGTCCATAGATTTAAATACTCAAACATTGTACTGCTCATTCTTTTTATTATATAGCCTATCAAGCTTGATAGCTATTTTCTGAATATTAATTGAAATTGGCACTAGAGGTATACATTTATAACTGGTCCTGAACTAAAATTATCATATACTATATTAACTTGTGTCTGTAAATTTCAGCTAGATTTGTTAATTATTCTATTTACCTTTTTAATTTCAATGTGCTATAATAGATGTCTGCCTTCTAAATTTGTGTCTTGAATATCCTGTAAATATTTATGATATAATGTTTTTTCTAAAATCTATGCTTTCTGTATTTCAGATCTATACCTTTGCATACTCTTGTCAGTTTCCTTTTAACTTTCTGTCTAATGTATGTAAAGTGCACTGTAATCTGTAAATTAATTAACAAATTAAACCTGCCCTGTTATGCTTAAGTATATTGAATAACTATTACTACCTATTTTTAGATAACTCTTTTAATAAGTCTGTTACAAATAATACTGTCACTTTACTAATGCTGTCACTTTACCCTTAAAACTAATAACTGAATCGTGTGAAGTATGATGTAATTGCATATTGTAAATGATTATGAATGTTATATTCTGAAATCTGACTGAAATGTACTATACTAAAGTCATAACTGAGTATGAATGCCATATTCTGAACCTTGATTGAAATTTACATTACTGAACATTTAAAATAGTTGTGTATATTATAGAAACTAACTAAAGTAATACTAAAGGAATATTTTTTTACCTAAACACAGATAAAAGCATAACTGAAAACCGGTACTGTTATACAATTAAAAAAAAAAAAAAAAAAACGCAAAATAACACCAGCACCTTTCTTTATTCAGCAACAGTGATCTGGCACCTCGGCAATTCACCTTCAAGGATCACAGTATAGCAATTTCAGCTGACTTATATATTGCAATGCAAACAGCCACTTAACAGGATCCAATAATTCAATTAATTTAAATCACATTTCATTTATACAAAATTTATCTTTTACAGACTTGACTAGATATCTCAAACGTACATATAAGAATACAAATGCTACTATAAACATATACATATTAAATATACAAACCAACACAGATTATCCATGTGTAATTCATAAAAACACATAAATACATGTAAACATAGCATAAACATTTAACCATTAGATATCCTGTTTATATTTAAACCCTTCAGATCCCTACTTCTTGATTTAAACCATGGGGCCTAAACTACAATAAACATGGTTTGGCTATATGTGCTGGATAAATGCTTCACCAAACACCACAAAGAATACAGTCCAGCAAAAATCAGTATGGCAAAGCAAAACCAAGCTCTCTTCATAAAATTAACAGATTTGATTGGCACAAACAATCATAAGTGTTTTCGCAGTATTGGAACTACTTCTTCAGATGTATAAAATCACTACCATGTCTTCTCTTTTATAAAAAACATTTATTCACATGGAGCAAAAAACAATTATCCCTTAAAGAAACAGCACTCTAATTCATATAAATATTCTAAAACTATTAATTTTTTTACAACATACACAATTTTATAGTTTTTAGAATATTTAAATGAATTTAAGAAGTAATTGTTTTTTTGCTCCATGTGACTAAAAGTTTTTTTTATAAAAGAGAAGGCATGGTAGTGATTTTATACAGCTGAAAAAGCAGTTCCAGTACTGCAAAAGTGCTTATGATTGTGCATTTATCCAGCACATAGTTTTTTTTTTTTTTTTTTTTTACACAAGTTGTCTTTGACCTTACTGCTGGAGCCATGGCTGAAGGAGGTATTACATCAGTTGAATTGGACTATGTACCATGGACGCAGACTGACCGAATTACTAACAGTTCTTCTAAAGAAAGGCTGCATTCCCTATTGCAGAAAAGTGAAAATCCGCTCTTAGGTATGTCTTTAGAACAAACAATAACTGAAAGTGATGTTGACATGTTGGCATTACGAACCAACATGTCTAAAGTGGAGAATGCTTTGTATAAGCTGAAAAGAACACAAAATCAACATTATCACTTAGAAGTATGTTTAGAGCTTGGCATTGTACCAAGAGGTCTCCGGGTCTTAAAAATGCCGTCTCAAGGGACTGTGTATCCAGCTCTGTTAAGTCAATGGCAAAAGCTTAACTTGGATCTTAGTTTCAATTATATGAAATTGTTGATTGAGTTTGCACAGAAGGAAGAAAAAGATTTAATTACATTTATAGAGCGGAGTGTAGTGGACTTATATGAACAGTTTTCTACTGATATGGGGGACATGATGTTTCATAGTGCATTGGATGCACTTAGTTTTTATAAACAAAAACTGATCCACCTTAAGGTTAAGAAACTTAGAGTTTTTGCACAGCTGAGAACTAACTTTTCTGCTAATAAAGGAGAAGCTTCATAGGTAACGCCCGTGGTTGCTAAGCAAGCAGCTATGACAAAGACATCGGCAACCAATGAGGAAGCTTCTGTGCCATCTACTGATGTCATAGGAGACCTGGATGTGTCAGTAAATGCAAAAGAGCTTGGTGGGAAGAAGAAAATGGTCACTGTGGTAGTGGAGGTGCATTCTTCTGCTAATGGAAACAATTCAAGTCTACAAGGGAGAGAGTTGTTAAATTTTCCACTACAAATAAAGCAGCAGGTGGATTTAAGGAGGTCGAGATCAACAAGCAGAACCAGGCACAAAAGGAAAATACAGCAGGATATAATGGATGCTCTGTGCATCAGAAAACTTTGGAGAATGATTGAATTTGTAATGTGTCTAATAGGCAGCTGACTAGAGATGAAATAGCTTTATTGCAGAAAGGACTCTCATTTGTACCAATGAAAGCAGATGATATTACAGAGGTAATTCTGAATTTAAAAACTTTTACAAGAAATGTTATGCTTAAACACGTGTTTAGTGATACTATCGATTCAGTATGTACACATAACAGCTTTATGTTTAGAAGACCTAGCATATTTATCCCTGATATGCACCCATTAGTGGAGGTATTTGAATAGTTGTGTATTGATGATATGTATAGGCACTCCAATATTCATAACAATAAGGAAGGATATAATAATGTGACTCATAATCAAAGAGAGATGCTGTTGAAATTGATGCATGATGAAAATATTGTGATTCGTCCAGCTGATAAGGGTGGACCAATTGTTATTATGGATTCAGACTGGTATAGAAGTATGATGAAAAAATGTTAGCTGATGGAAAGTATTATAAACAAATTAAACTTTTTAAAGTCTAGAATATGATTGAAGCTGTTAAGAGTAGGGTCAAGTATCTATTTACCTCTAAAGCAACAGACAAACAACTGTATGATTTTTCTGCATGTGAATAAACCCACAATATCTGTGATACAAGGTTTGGCCAAGATACATAAAGACCCTGTATGTCCGCCCTTAAGACCAATAGTATGAGGGCAAAATTGGTGTACTGAAGCTATGTCAATACTCTTGAGAAGAGTTTGAGGCCTTTTATTGAATCAAATTGCCCTATTTAGAAGGATTCTAGACAATTCCTGCATGACCTTTATAGTTTCACTCATGTTGCCCTTGTGGATAAGTGGTATTTTGTTAATTTAGATGTACAGTTGCTTTCTACCATCATTCCAAACAGTATAGGATTGGAATGGATGGAGAAGTTTTTGTATGAAACAAACAATTTTTCTAAGGAGAAATAGGTCTGTTATGTTTTTTGGTTGAATTAATATTGTATAATAATGCGTTTTTGTTTAACAAGAAGTATTACTTAGAGAAGGATGGTGTAGCTATGGGCACATCTTGTGCCAATAGCTACGCCAACCTTATTATGTTGATTTGGGAATTGAATAATGTTTTTAAAAGTTCCTTTTCTGTAAATGTGTTTTATAGAAGGTTTGTGGATGATTTATTTATGATTTGGGATGGGACTGAGCAAGAGTTAGTGAATTTCACTGAGCATATAAATAGTAGTACTACTTTTTTGAAGTTTGCTGCGAGCCATTCTAATAGAGAAATTAGTTATCTGTATGTGTTAATTAAGGTGGAACAAGATGGTACTATTGACACATAACTGTATAGAAAGCCTTGCAAGAAAAATACCTTTTCATATCGCAGTAGCATGCATCCACATTATAGTTTTAAAAATGTTGTAGAGGGACAAGGTTTAAAGATATATCGAATAAATACAAGTGAAGATATTTTTTGAAAGAGATAGTGGATTTAGAAGAGAGATTTGTAGCGAGAGGATATAGTAAACATAAAGTACATAGCTCATTAGAATGTGTGATTAGAAGTAGAAGAGATGAGGGGAGACCACACTTTTCGCCTTCTCCTCCTTTATCTAAAAATAAGTATTCTAGTGACAGTAGGTGTAGAGTACCAGTGACATTTTCTAAAACTTCTGAAGGTATAATTAATATTATTAGGAAATACTGGAGTATTATGACTACAAACTCAGATTTAAAGAAAATAGTGGGGGAGGTCCCAAGTTTTGTGTATAAGAAGAGAAAATCTTTGAAACAGATGTTATGTTACCCTAAGCATCTTGTAGGACCAAGTAAAATTAAATATAAGAAGAATGGTAGTAATTTTGCCACCAGACCATGTTGCAGTTGTAATTATTGTGAGTGTATACACAGATCAAGTAATTTTTACATCCAGATCAGGATAGAATATATAGGTTTAATGTTGAGGCTTCATGTAATAGTATGCATATAGTGTACCTGGCACATTGTGTTATATGCAAAAAATTTTATGTAGGGAAGACAGATAGGTGTCTGAAAGATCATGTAAGGGAGCATTTATGTAGTTTTAGGAATGGTACTAGAAGTAATACTCTTGCTAAACATGTGAGAAAAACTTCCCTTGCACATAAGTTTAAGTTTTTAGTTATAGGTAAAGTAGAAATAGGTCTGTGAGGTGGTGACATATGTAATGCAACTGAGTCTTTGGAGGGAAAATGGATAATTAGGCTCAGAGCTGATACTGGCTCAGGTCTCAATGATAAGGTTCCAATAAAACCCATGTTAAAAGCACGTCCACTCCTTAGATAGAAAGATATTTTGTTATAAGTTTTTGATATAAGCACTATATATGTAGTTTATATATAGTTGTGTATGTTGTAAAACTTTTATAGTTTTTAGACTATTTATATGAATTAGAGTGTTGTTTCTTTAAGAGGTAATTGTTTTTTGCTCCATGTGACTAAAAGTTTTTTTTTTATAAAAGAGAAGACATGGTAGTGATTTTATACATCTGAAGAAGCAGTTGCAATACTGCAAAAGCGTTTATTATTGTTTGTCCCAATAAAGTATGTTAATTTTATGAAGAGAGCTTTGTTTTGCTTTGCCTTACTGATTTTTGCTGGAAAATATTTAATTACTTTGTGTTTTGCCTTTTAATAACTTTCACATTCAGCAAAGGTTTTGAATGTAGAAAGGCAACATACATGGCTTTAATGGCAGATTGTGGTATAAGTCACTACTGTTGGAAGATACAAGACCTCCTTCGAAGAGGAAGATGTGGATGTTCAAAGGGGAGTTGATACAGGCATAACTCTCAGATCATGCTTTACAGAAGCTGAAGGAGGTAGCCAAAGAGGTTATTGTACACAGAATAAATTCCTAAATGAGGGTTAGAAGTAAAGGAAAAGTTCTGACAACAGCCAATGATATTCCCTGTTCAGACCAAATGGACATAAAGCATGCAAAAAGAAGGCTTATCCAGAATTTCTGTTGGTCATGTATTCTGGAGATGTGCCAGAAGGTGGGCACAGCAAGAGTTAAATCTAAAGCTGCTTTGATATCTTTGCTTATTATTGACAAATAATTTTATACTCTCTCTGTTTTCATTGTAGGGCCTATTAGTACCCCAAGCTTCACAAATAAGATGTATATCTTGATGGTGGTGGACTACACTACTAGATATCCTAAAGTGGTGGCTCTGTCATCTATTGCAGCTCTGTCCTCTATTGCAGCTCTAAGACATTTTCTGTAAACTGTAGGGTATGTTTCCCAAGAGGAATACTGAAAGATAAAGGTGCCATTTTCATGTCAGACCTGCTGGTCTGTTTATGGAAGTGTTAAGGGATAAATCATTTAAAAACTTTCTCCATCATTCACAAAACAAAGGTCTGTCAAGCAGGTTTATGTCTACACTAAAGATCATGTTCACTCTGTTCACAAGGTGGTTCAAGTAGGAGTGGGATAGGTATTTGTTCTATTTCCTTTTTGATACAGAGAGGTGACCTAAGAATGCACAGGACTTTCTCCCTTTGAGTTGCTGCATGTTTACAAGGAGAGGGGTCCCCTGGATTTGATTTATTATAAGTTAAAGCATTATTCCCATTCTCACAAGAAAACTGTTGTGGAACATGGCCTGAACTTTAGGACCAGGAACTCATAGGGATGGCACAAGAGCACTCAATGCAAGCACAACACCATCAAAAGGTCTAGTATGGCCATACAACCAGGGCCAAAAGTAATCTGTCAGATAGAAAATAATGGTGCTTATTCCTGTGTGGCACAATAAACTCCAGGAAGCATGGGAAATTCCTTTCACTTCTATGAGAAAAGTAAGTGATGTTAACTATATCATAAAAGTTGGCAAACAGGAGGCAGAAGAACACAGTTTATTATGTTAAGGTTAGCTTTTACTTGCTTAAGGTTCAGCTGCTCGTGTCTCACTTGCTTACAGTTGAACACAAGACATTCAGATACACAGACTGTGTCTCTAGATATACTTCCTCTGAGTATTTGTGAATTTGGAGGTGGTATATTTATAGTTTGGAGCACTGGGGGTGCAGGGGAGCTTGACCCTACAAAAACTCTTGTGTAAAACTTGCTGCTGATTGAAAAATGTCATCACTCATGAGAATCAGTGAACTATTGAAACTTGAGCAGTTTGTGCATGAGTTAATAAAGTACATCCAGTGTTAATATAATGAAGCTCCACCATGATCGAAAGACTCTGGTACTCAGTGTCTGCAGTGTGTTACAGGAGGAATCAGAGGGGGATCTTGTGAGAGATCTTCTCAGTGAGGCTCAGTCTGACACCTCAAGGGGCAAGGTGACCCTTTCGCACCAACTAGCTCCTATAAAAGTTCAAGAGATTCAGGCAATAGTACAGGAGTTTTGGGACATGTTTACAGGTATAGCAGGTTGTAGCTACCTGGTGTTGCACTATGTGGATTCAGGGCTCCCCTTATAAGGTACCTCACTGAGATAAAGAAGACATGAGACATAGACTAACATTAATCTGATGAAGAGTTTTACCCTTGACATCTGCAACGATGGACATATCAGCTTTTGTGACCCTAATTGGGTGATATAACTTCACCAGGATGCTAGGTGGGATGAATAATGCCCCAACACCCTTTCAGAAGTTGGTACAGCATATCTTAGCAGAAAATGGATATTCTACTCCTACTTATCTGCAAGATATTGTAATCTACAGCTGGTCCTGGTAAGAACAAGTTCAACATGTTAGTGTGATGCTGGGCATACTAAAAAAGGCAGGGTTAACTATTAACCCAGCACATATCAGCTACAAATGACTGAGGTATCCTATGTGATAATGTGTCACTGAGTGGATGGTAGTTAGACTGAGCCTGAAGCTGACAAGGTGGAAATTATTCAGGCAGGCTCTAACCCTATAACAAAGGATGCAAACCCAGATAGCCTTTTAAGACAAGAAATTTGGTACTATTGTTACCTCACAGCAAGAGGTTCTCCCGTTCGATTCTTGGCTTGGCTTGGGAGTGCCTTCTGTGTGGAGTCTGCATGTCCTCCCCATGGTTGGGTAGCATTCGAAAGATATGCATGCATAAATGGGCATGCCTTCGTTGAAGGTTGGGCATCGAGCTGGCACCTCAGCGTTTTGTAAAAATCTACTGCCAATCATTAGCGGACCGGAGTTCCGCTGTGGCAACCCCTTACCGGGAAAAAGCCGAAAGACAAACAGCAACAACAACAACAACAACTTAGCTTTATAAAATCTGCACCAGGTAAAATAAAAATACATGACTTAGTCTGTAATATGTGTATTTTTCATTTGCATAAAACTATCTGAGAATGTGTGACCTTTTTTCTAAGCAATGTATATTTGCAAAGTATTTTTCTCAGTGGCATGAAACGTATGGACTTGTGACATGATTCTATGAAATGTGTAAAAAGAAGTACATGGAGTCTGTAACTGAACTTGCAACTTTCTTCTTTTGGGAACTACAATAATTATATATAGGAAGTGAAATGCAAAGCAGACATGAAAAAATGTAATTATTATAGCTGTGATTACAAGATCTAAAGGTTATTCCTAGGGCAGGAAGCTAAAGGCCCATAAAGGAGAAACTAGAAAACAGTTAATTTAGAACAGAAAAGCAACTCCTGTTTTATTATATCTGTGGTTTTCTGTATGAAAAAGATATAATTTAGAGAAAAGAGAAGAAGAAATAATAAAAAAGAAGAAGAGAAGACAGGATTACACAGGTGTTTAGGATGGACATAATTGCAAGTTCTTTGCACATCTTTCCCTGCATGGAAATTCAGATAATTTAACTTAGGGTTCAATATTTTTTAGTCATTCTGTTTCAAAGGATTGTTTTCTGTTTGCAATTTCATGTTTATCTATATATTTAACTGTTTACCATACTGCTTGGTTCATTTGTTTTTTGATAAGGAATTTTCATCTATTCACTTTTAAAAGCTTGTGGCTGGCCACCTATTTACTTAATTATTAACTGACAAGGGGGTATTTAATGCTAAATGGTGAAAGGCTGCTGGCAACCATGTCTAAATGGTGTGTGTGTGTGTGTGTGTGTGTGTGTGTGTGTGTGTGTGTGTGTGTGTGTGTGTGTGTGTGTGTGTGTGTGTGTGTGTGTGTATGTGTGTGTGACAGTTTGTTTAAAGTACTATTACCGTGAAACACTGAGTACTTGAAGGGACTAAATGCCAGGCAGAATCCTGAGAAACATGACTGAGGAGCCAGACTTTCAATGCAGGTGTTCACTGTGAAGCCTGTTCATGTGGGTGGATAGTGTAGGCCCATACCCAGAGCAATAGTGTATATTTCTGCAAGAACCTTGTGGTCAGGCTGCACTTATGAAGGTGTTTAGTGATTTGTATTTGAGTGCTTTGTTTTTATCTGTTTAGTACCAGTGTTGTGACTTCAGAAATAATACTCCAGGTAGCCATCAAACTTTTAGATTTTAAAGGTAATTTATAAGTGGACAGTGGAGCAGATCCAAGCACTGTAGCCCTATCTTTCCTTCACATCTTCTATTATATCAAATGTATTTTTTTCAAAATTTCAGCTGCATCCTACAATACTTCACCAACTCAACCATATATATCACACAATGGCGCCACAGTTTGTCTGCATGTCCTCTCCTAAGGGCCTAGAAAATAACTCCTCCCTCCAGTCTACAGTATATGAGTAAGAGGGTGTCTCTCTGCAATTCTCTCTCCACCAACCCCAGATAATGTACCCCCCCATTCAATATTGGCAGGTCATATTTTCTGATTTTATTTATATAAAGATAAGATGCATTTTCATCTACTTCTTACATACTCCAAAACTGATTATCTGGTTATTTGTTACTTCTGGCACATTACTCCTTATGCCTAGTCACTTGTTTTGTACTTTTGCCCTCATTTTTCCTACTGAAAAATAATCATATTTTTTTAGCCATTGCACACTCCTAATTTTCTGGTGAACAAATGGTTATAATAAAATACTGATCTTCAAAGAATGATTGGTACAAACTGGAATTAACCCAGAGAATTCCAGTTTATATTCACAGACTCATACTGTTGCCCCAGTACAACTCCAATATAAAAAATAGACATAGCTAGGGTGGGGTGAAGGGGGTAGTCATCATGGATGAAAGGTGTTAGGGGATCTGTCTTCACTGTATACCAGCAATGAGAAATGCAGCATGAAAGAAGAGTTTTTTGATCCTGATCTTTAAATTGAAGTTGGGGGGGGGGGGGGGTTGGAGAATGGCACCAGATGCAAGAATAGCTATCTACACTTCTGAGTTGTCCATACAAATGTATTAATCATTTTCAAATGCTGCCCCAAATGTCTATAATAATTTCTAAATAATTTCTAAATGTGCACACTTATTTCTAACCAAGTTATGCACAAGTCTCTATTACACGCATAACGTTAGACACTTGTAGGTATCCTGACCTCCGTAAGTCAAAGTTCCTGATAGATCCTCAGAACAAAATGGACTTACTCAAGTAAAGGAATGTGTCTGCATATTTCGCTGAGCATAATAAAAAAAGTAGAACAAATTAAGTCTAACTGCTGGATCCTGCAGCCATGTACGCAATGCTCATGCTAAGAGGAGAGAGAGCATAGAGGTTTTGGTAAACATTGCAGGTGGGTACTGGTTCATTACTCTTGCAGATGACCAAGTTAAATGTAAGAGCAACATTTAAAAATTGTCCCTCTTTTTGGGCATTTGTCCCGCCATTATTTATGTCTTTCTCCAGATGTCTTACTCTAAGAGATTGAGAGGTATGGTGGTACTGCATAAGAATTGGCAATTAGGGGATATCATTTAAGGTGTCAGTAATGAGTAAAAAGTTGATAGCCATGATTCTTTGTAATTTAAGTGATTCATGCTACCATTTTAAGGTATAAGGGCACTATGTTGGGGGGGGGGGTTTGTTTAACATCCATGCACAATGGTTGAAACTTGTTAATTGGGTGGTGGTCCTCCCCTCATGGGAGTGATAATACAGGCATGGAGAGGTCAGGTGGTTATGCATTATATTATGAAGGGGTAAGGGGTAGCTGTTATCATGATTGTTAAGGTTTTTACACATGGAGATGGTGAGGAATGTAAGTTTAAAAGAATAATGTACAGTCTTCATGGGCAAAGGTTTGGTTGGGAGTCAAAGGTTGCAGATTGATTCTGTCCTTGAATGGAAAAGTAAAGGATGAGCAATAAGTTGTGGAGAGTTGGTAGGGGATGAGTTGTGTCAAAGGATGATGATTTTACTGGCATATTTATTTTCTGTGTTTTTGGATGGAGCAAGTGGTGCACCTTGCTCTGAAGTGGTAGAACTTGAAATCACAGCCTGATGGATTGTTCTAGAGAGTGCAAGAGAAGGGTCATGCACCTCAGGATTCCATCCAGAGGTAGATAGATATACATGACAGAGTCAGGTGGAACAGCCAGTAAAGGAGGCCTCCTGAGGCAGAACCAGAAGAACCATGAGTTCTCAAGAGAGAGAGAGAGAGTGGTTGGTATGTCTTTGTTAGAACAACAGCAACTGACAGGTAATGATAATATTACTTTTTCAGGTCAAGAGGAAGCAGGTGCTATGATGTCTGACACTGATTTGATTCCTTTGATGCTTGACTTGAGTGTAGGTGACAGGAGTAGGCTGCAGGGTTTGCTTGGAGATGACAGTCTGATATTTCAGCAAGGTGAGGTGCCTGATGCTTTTCAAGTTGTTCTAGAGCTGAGTGGGGCAGACAGTTGGATGCTGAGGCACAGTGAATTTCAGTTATTGGCTGGGGCAAGGCTTTTATGTCCAGTAGTCAGGCTGTGGAAGGAAGCTCTGAGTTGGTTTGGAAAGTTTTTCCAGTGGGTGGAGCAAAGGTAAGTCAGTTTCATGGCACATGTCCTACAAGTGGTCAAACAGATTTGGTGTGGGGGCGATTGTTGAAGTATATGGTCTCATAGATGCAGAAGCAGTACAGAGGGTGTCAGAGTCAGAGGCATCTGTAATGAAGGAACTCACAGCGCCATTGGAGAAGAGGGGTCTGGGTAGGTACTGGAAAGGACTTATAACTGAGTCCAGGTTTTGTTTATTTCATGGCCATTATAGTTGAAAAGGAACCACAGCAATCCTTGTCTTTGCTGTCTTATTTATTAACTGTTGGGGATGCTTGAAGGCTTTGTGTGGGAATGCTTGGCTTTGGTACAATCAGTGTTTCTGCAAACTCAAGGCTGTGGGTAAGTCCTTGGCATGGAAGTGCTGGCATCATTTTACTTGGATGGGGGTCAATGTGGACAGGTTGAGAGGGTTCAGTTAAGGAGGCAGTTGTTGGAATATGTGGCTAGATTAAAAATTGCTGGGCTTTCAATGCACAAAAAATGCATGTGGCTCAGGTGTAGGTTTCGTGCTTGCTTGTACTCATTGTGGGGGTCAACATCCAGAGGTCAAAACTGGAGGAAGGATGTATTGGGAGCATCAAGAGGTGACAGTAACAGTGCATGCAACAGTGAGAAGGTGGGAGAGAGGTGAGGTTGTTTCAGGGGCAATAGGGTTGGTTCACCTTTTTGGGCTGGAACTTGCCAGGGGTTTGAATCATTTGCATATTAACATGAGTCAGTTGGAGTAGTTCCTGCTGATTTACCCTGATAAAGGAATTGGTGAAGGGGTTTAGATACATTTTGTCAGTGAAATCTAAGGTTACTGGTTCAGTTATGAGGTGTAAGAACCTGAAGTCTGTGTTAGGAAGAGAAGACATGGTACAGACATTGTTGGACAAAGAGTTGGCTGCTTGTAGGTTATCATGTCCTTCTGAAGCCCCACTATTTAGCACATTTTGAGTATCTCCAATAAATCTATGCCTAAGAAAGTCACGAGGTAAATTTCAGCTGATACATGATTTGTCTTTCCTGGAAGGGGATTCAGTTAGTGCCCATATTGCTAGAGTGGATGATAGGATGCAGCATGCACAGTTAGATAAGGCAGTATGGGTGATTAAGTCTTTTAAGTATTCTTGGTTGGCAAAGCTGGGTATAAGTTAGGTTACAACTTATGAGGAAGCAGGATTGGCTGATTCAGGGCATGCAGATGAATATGAACTTTTATTTTGACAAGGTGATGCCCATGGTTTGTGTGGTAGCTTGCCCTACTTTTGAAAAGTTCAGTATGACTGCATTGGATTTGGCAGCAGAAAGTGGAGTCCATGGAGTCTTTTACTACCCGAATGACTTTTTACTGGAAGGGGAAGGAAGGGAAGCAGTAGAAGCAGGGATGAGATTTGGTGCAGTTGTGTGAGCAGATCAGGGTGCTCTTGACAAAGGACAAGTTGGAGGGTCCTTTTAAGAGCCTTTCATTTTTGTTTCTAGAAGGTGACTCAAAGTTGGAATTATTCAGATTACCGGGAGCGAATGTGGATAAGGTGAGAAGTAAGATAGAGACAATGGCTGGGAAAGTTAAACTGAGGATTAAAGATGTTATGGAAGTTTTAGGGTTGCTCAGTTTTGCATGTGGACCTGTGCTATCCAGGTCAGACGTTTATGAGGTTGGTGGCAAAGATGATATTGGAAACAATGTGGAAGCATTATTGGGTAAGGGTGAATAGGCAGGTCAAGGAGGATATGTCCATTTTGTTGGAGTTTCACTAACATTTTAACACAGTTTTTTTTGGCAAGTAGATTGAGTTTCTTCTCCTGATCTGGACCTTGGAAAGGTGGCAGAAAGGTAATGCAGACTATTGGGGTTTATTTGGCAGCTTTGGGCTCACCAGCTAAGTTATTGGGGTTTAAGTATGTCACCAAGAACTGGCTGATTTTGAAGATGTTTAAGGGGTGGTAGAAAGTATGGATGAAGTTGGGGGATACTACATTAGTGCTGGGCAAGCATATGTTACCAATGCCAATGTAAGGGTTGCACAAGGCAGCTTATTGCTATTTTGATTATGATTTGGTGGATGAGGGGAGGTTTGTGGAGGTCATTAAAAGTGTAGGTAGGTGGCGTTCTAGGGTGTTTTGGGGTTATATTGGGTAGGATATTTGAGGATGGTGTTGGTGCTTATGGTGTTGTGTGTTTTCTTTTTTTAAGAAAAGATGCTAGTATTCATGGCAGAACAAGCAGAACAGAGGTGAGACCTGGATGTGTAAGCTTGGGTTTAGATCCAGCACAGTAGCAAGTCCAATGCTGTGGTCAGCGAGGTATGAAATGGTGAACGTTTATATCAGTGCTAGAAGAGATAAGCAAGCAACATGGTGAGCCAGTTGGTATAGTGATACACCTAGGGTTAATAATATTGGGGTCATGCCAAAGAGGAACTTGTTTACTTTGTTAACAAGGGATATGTTAACTGATTGCCAGAGGTTTCCAGGGAAAAGATGATTTGATCAGTTATAATTCCAAGGTTAGTGTGGCAGATAGCAGCTAAGTTTAAGGTAATGAAGGTTATTAGGATATTTCTTAATCATCTTAATCACAGGGAAGGAAGATCAAGTGTGGCATTAGGGTTTAGTGGCATTCAGCATTCGGATTTTGTCGATAAGGACATTGTGTTGTTCCATAGCAATGGGGTACATTTTACTGATGTAGACTTGGAAATGTTTAATGTTTAGTTGTCACTATTTTGTAGGTGGCATTTGGGAATTAGTTTTTGCAGGGCAGTCTAGTGGGGAGAAGAAGAGTCAATGCAGTTGTTCAATGTAGGTGGGACCCTCCCCCCCTTTGTGTTCAGTTGTCACTCTGAATTTTATTAAGTGAATGATGTTATGCTGCTTGGGGAGTGAAGTGTGGTTAGTGAGACACTGCCACTGTTTTGGTTGGTGAGTGATCTAACCCACTGCCCATTTTGGTAAAATTGTACCTGTTTGAAATAAGTATGAAGTGTGTGATGCACATGAGTATTCTAGCATGCTGCCAGGGTTTGGTTGGAGTTATTCTGTTGTCTGATTTAATGTATGTCAAAAATCCTGGTCACAACATCATCAAAGTGCTGCTTGGTTTCTGTTTACTCAGGGGGCGGGACTAAAAGTGACAAATTGATATTTTTTTTGCAGACATATTTGTCCTTGGGCTCTTGCTTTACAGAATGGGGTTGTTGTACTACCTGCCTACATCAGGACTACACCCATACCCCCTCCTTCCCTTAACTAGCATCCTGGAGGGGGAAGGGAAGGGTACGGTTGGTATATAAGATTAGATTAAGGGAAGGTTGTTCTATTTGGCACTACACAGCTGAATTGCCCACCCAGCCCATGCCAGACGTTTCTCATCCAGGTGAGAGTTTGGCAGAAGAATAGGCAGTGTAGTTGTTTGAGGCAGGTGGGTCCTTCTTCCCCACCTTTTGCATTCATTTGTTTCTCTCAGTTGCATTAAGTCAGTGGTGTTATGCTACTTGGGGAGTGAAGTGTAGTTATGGAGCAGTAGGACACTGCCCCTGTTTTGGTTGTTGAGTGGTCTAGCACCCTGCCATGTTTAGTAAAGTTGTATCTATCTGAATTAAATGTGGAGTGAATGATGTGGGAGAGCATTCTATCATGCTGCCAAGCTTTGGTTGCATTTGTTCTGTCTGTTTAATTTTTCCAAGTCTTTTGGGTTTCTAATGCCATAATGGGAATGGAACCCATTCCTAAGTCAAAGTATGATTAAAGTTTGTGAAATTGGTATTGTTTCAGTCTTTGGTGTTAACCAAAAATACTCTTTCCAGAACCTCTAATGTGCCCAGAATTGACACCTTCTGCAATTCATATGGGGTTACATGTACTGATAGCATTCTAAATAAGATTGTAAGTTCTTTTTTATGAGACTGATTGTTCCTACTACTATTGGAATTGTCTGTGTATCCTCCTTCCATATTGCCCTCATATCTGTCTTCAAATCCTGTTATTTTTTGACTTTGTGTCTCTCTATATGTAAGACACTGTAATCAGTGGGTGTAATAATTTCAATGATCAAAGCTACTTTTGTTTTCTTTTCATGAAATACAATATCTGGTTTTCTCGCATCTATTTTTTTTTAACTGTTGGTAAAAGGTAATCCCATATGATATGAGGCAAGAAGTCTTTAAACTTTGTTGTTGTTTGGGGACCAAATTGTAACCATGACTTAATGTGTTAAGTAGACAGCTTAATGGGTTAAGGAAAAGACAAAAGAGCAGTAGTGACCAAGAGCCACCCTGGAATATCCCCCTTTGAACTTTTATCCATGGGATAATTATTTCTCCTTTATCATAGCTTAGCTGCAAACTGATTTGCTACCATTTCAAAATCACTGCTTTATTTCCCAATTCTCTATAAAACTTTTTGGATCATTAGTGAATTACTTGTTTTGTACTTTTCCTTCATATTTATCTGCATATCTTCTAAATTTTTCTGCCTGTGCTGATATCTTTAGTTTATTATTTCCAATAGTGTATGATAGATCCTGGTTTTCTTCTAATACTATGCATTGCTTTTATCACATTTATCTTTCTAAGTAGTTTAGTTGATCTGTTCCCTCTTCTCTACTGCTCTAACAGTGATACTTCCTGCCATAATTGCTTTATAGTTTTCTCTATTTGATACTTCCATGATAGCATTTGATTTGTTCCCTTCCTTCCATTACTGCTCTGTATCTTCGTGGTAAGACTTTATCTGTATTAATTTAGCTGCACAGTAATACATCCTGTTTACTTCTGTTATATCCCATGAATTTCTGTTAACAGTCTTGATTATTGTGTTCACTTGTTTTATCATACTTCTAACATTTTGGGCCTTATTGACTTTCTATAATCTATTTTTTTCATTGATCCTAATATGTTTATCCATCTGCTAAATCAAACAACTTTTCCCTTAGATCTTTTTCTTCTAAACTGAGAGCACATTCTTTCTTCTTTGTTTCCTGTGGGCATTCTACAGAATGTTCCAGAACATCTTCCTATGATATACTCTCTTCAGCTGCATCCTGTGTCATCCATTGCTCATTAATATGGGAACTCACTGGCCTATCACTGCACAACTTTGACTGCATCAGCGTTGCTATCATTTCCTGATCCTTACCTTGCTGTGCAACTCCAAATGAATTTTTCCAGTAGTTCCCTACTGAAGGCTCCAGGGTATCTTCATGTGGCAAATGAAAAGTTGTTTCCCATTCCACCTGTTTCTCCTTAATTTGGGGAGTCATTCCATCATGCTGTGACATTAGCAGAGATGGATTTTCTCCACTAAATCCTTCACTTCATAGTTAATCCATAACTTCAATTTCTATTTCTTTAACTTCTCCATTACTTATTCTCTTTTCAACTTCCCCCCTTTATTTTCTTATTTTTTTGTATTGTAAAATGTTCTATATCTGCATTCCTGCCTGTATTTATCTTCAAATATCTTTTGTGTTGTTTTTTTGTATTGATTAGTTTTGCTTTCTCCTTTGCATAAATATTGCATCATATTAAATGTCTTTTTCTTTCCCATGTCCATATTTCTTCTTTAGATGTCTCCTGCTCTGCTTGTTTCTCCTTACTTTGGGGACTAATTGTTCTGTGTGACATAACCTGTGTTAGACTTTCTACATTAAATCTTTCACTTTGCAGGTAATCCATAACTTCAGCTTCTATTTCTTTAACTTCCTTTCCCATGTCCATGTTTTTTTTTTTATACCTTTCAAAAATCTCTAGGTTTTGTTCTTTATATCTTTGCACTTCCTCAATCGCATCTTTTTCCAAATGGTCAAAGGTTTCTTCATCTGTATAATGTTTTTCATTAATGAACACAAATATGCATTTGAAGTTTTTTTTTGTGCAAGTTTTTTTTTTTTAATTTCTTTGTTAATCTTTTTAAATATGTTCTATGTGGAAATTCTAAGTTTCTTTCATATTATTAACAATACATAATTTCCTTCTTATCCTCAATAGTCCACTCTATTGTCTTTATGGTTCTTTTTTGGCCTGTCATTTTTTTTTGTTGTTTTTTGTGGACTATACTCTTTCTACAACAGGAGGGCCATCCTAACCCCATTGTAGGAATATTTCCGTGTCTTGAGGATTCTACACTGTCATTTTTTTCCTTTCCTGGCACTAGTGGACCTGCCAGGATTGAGCACTTTTTTATCCTGGGACTTGTGCACTTTTTAAAAAATTTTTTAACCTATTTCTGTTTATGATATTTGCTGTATAAAATGCAGTCATAATATTAGTGTCATCTTGGTGATATTTTGTAAAAACACAGTCCACCTCATGAAGGTTCTCACCAAGACGCGACTATGAATTTAATTCCAGCAATACTACGCTCCTTTGCTTGCTGATTTTATCATCTCTCCAGCTGAACATTCTGTTATGTGATTTCATGTATGTTAATTAAAAGGGTTGCAACATCATCAAAGTGTTGTTTGGTTAGTGTTAATGGAAAAGTTTAAGAATGACAAGTGCAATTTGCACATGAAACTGTAATATGGAAAACTCTGATTCAAAACTATTTTATGATCTGTTGACTGATTACTTCTTAACATAAGCACCGATAGGGGAGGTATAGCACTCCAAGCACCTCCTCTAAATCTGCCTATAGATACAGTTCTATGGTAAGGATTAAATAAAATAAAATACAGTTTCTCTTTTCTGGCACCTGACAATGAAATAAATAAATAAAGGGATGTTCATAGAACAGGCTCAGTTTGCAGTACCTGAATATAAGGTTGTGACAATCAATTCACAAATGTCTGTACAGTCTATGTATTTTGGCTTCATGTTAAAAGTGCTAACAAAGTGCTTCAGTCTAAGGCATGTGGATATATATGCAACCTGCAGATCAAAAATGCATTTCTGCATCCTAAATAGTATAATTTTGGTATTAATATTACTGTATAGCTCAGAGAAAAAGTATTAGTGGTATTTAAAGATAGCTAGTTCTGTCGTGTGGCATTAATTATCATAAGTCTGTGCACGTCTGTCCCAGCAGCACATAATGAGGATATTGGTGGATCTGAAATAAGGGTTACTGCATAACATTTATTTTAGATGCATCTGTAGCTTCATTATTTGCAGCTAGGATGGAAATAAAACCTCTATCACATAGTAATTAATGTTATTTGTCAGAGATAATTATCTTTGAACACTTCCTTCATTAATTATACTCAGTGGATCTACGTAGACAGAGAATCATTGTGTTATAATACAATAAGTAGTAAAAGGGACAATGATCTAACAATGTAAGTGGAATAATGCAATGTGAAAGGATATCAGTGTCTGATTAAAAACACATATCTCACAACATGACACATTTCAGAAATGTGAAAAAACATAGTATAGTTAATTTTGGTAAACAAAATATTTTCCCATGCCATATAGGTGACATACCCCTCCAATCATACACTGTTGTAAGGGATCTAGTCCCTTTTGTTGATAATTCCTTATCTTTTGACCATCATGTTTCCACAGCAGTTTGGAAAGCCTTTAATCTGTCTCATCTAATTTCCAAAGGCATCTGCTCTAGATCCAAAGAAGTCTTAATTCCCGTTTACTCATAACTCATCAGACCTGTCATTGAATATACAGCCCCTTTTGGCATGTATGTCACTCAGTTTGAGAGACCTAATAGATTTCTACCTAAAACAGATAAGTGGCCACATAAATAGCTATCAAAACAGACTGAAAATACTTTCTCTGTACTCATTTAATTATAGACTCTCAAGTGGGGAGCTATGTTTAGCCTTTCAGCTTGAAAGATCTGAAAGATCTGACCATTTTTGGCCTTTGGGTCCTTCATGGAGCAAATGGCTTCCCAAATACTCAGGTAAAGGAACTACATTCATCAACAAACACATAAGAAATGGTGGTATCATAGGTTCATATCCCAATGTATCCACCACCTCTGGAACAGACTTAAACTACATGCCAAGAAGAGCAGCACTCTTGCACATTCAAGTTAAAGCTAAATGTCTGCATTGGCAGACTTAAATTCTGCCCCACTCCATCTTACATTGCCCTCTTTGAGGCTGGGGGATCTTTTAAATATGACTTATTGTAAGGACTTTCAATGGTCTGCAAATGGATTGTCTAGTACTTACGTATGAAACTATGACTCCACAAAGGCTATGCATTTCAGTTCTGCAAGAAAGTACTACATTGTGAGGGTGGACATAAGAGGACGTAATCCATACAGAGCTACTACAGTAGACTTCAGAAGTCTAACACTTAAGGAATAGTGAGGGGAGATCGTATCAGATGTTAATCGACTACAAATTGGTAGGAGAAGCTTAGTTACTATAGCAGATGTGGTATTTCAAAGAAAAATAAAAAGTGCAAGGTTTCAGAAGCAGTGTAAGATGCCTACCACTCACAGTGTTACCATTTTATGTAAATGAGAGAGGATCACTCTGCTTTATCATGTCTAGCATGAGTCTAGAATGGAACTTGAAGGACTCTCTGAGGCAAACAACAAAGCCGTAAAATAAGATTATATCAGTATGGCTAGTCTCATGATTATCATTTTGTGTTATAATATATTAAAATATAATGAATATGGTAAAAAATAAACTTAAAACTGATCCACTCTTATTGTGTTAGAAGAAATACAATATATCCACAAAAACAAAACAAAACAAACAAAAAAAACAGTAATGGATGAACCACCATCAATACATGAACAACATCAGCACATTTTATTAAAATGGTTAGCAGTTTTATTCCACAAATTTAGAACTTCATCAGACAATCCATGATTCTTTCTTCACCTTTTTATAATTACCCAACAATGACATCACAAAGCCTCTAAAACATGATTGGCTATTTTTTTTTTTTTTTTAATTCTTCCATATTAAAATATAGGGCTGGATTCATTAACTGCTACATTAGTTGCTGCTCTCGTGTTGGTGTTGCAGCATGCTGCCAACACGTTAGTACACTATTTTTATTCATTAAATGGCTCTACATTTAATGTAGAGCTGCAAAAAAGGGGAAATGGCAGAATATACTAATGAAAGTGAAGTACATGCTAATTAACTAATGCAACATGCCAGAGCTATTCACTCGGTGTAGCCATTTACCCTGAACTCCAAAACTCTTTGGAATACAGGCATGATTACATTTAGAAAAACATATTAGGAGTCGCTACTGCTGTCGTTATTCTATATATGCAACAGGCTTTAAATCAAGATAGTGCTGCTGCTGCTGCCAGACCTCAACAAAGACGAAGAAGGGTGTTTATGGACTACATGACAAAAACTGGTGAGTGATACAGGATGAACAGAGAAACACTGGTGGAAATATGCAACCTCTGCTGCTCCACCTCAGGCCTCAGGGAAGTCATAGAGAACCTATCCTTGTGGAAACAAAGGTATGTGTAGCATTATGTGTACTAGGTACTGGTACTTTCCAGAGAGCCACAGGGGATATATTGGTGGTGTTGCAGACATCAGTCTCTAGAATACTACATCAGTTTTTAAATGCAATGCTGCAACATGCAAGGGATCATGTCTGTTTCCCATGTACCCCATAGGAGAGAGCAAAAACCATGCAGGAATTTTATGTAGTAGCACACTTCCTTGATGTCTTGGGGACTATCAATTGCATACACATAGAAATAAAAGCCCCTCCCAGTGAACAGGGAAATAGGTATATCAACAGAAAAAGGTTACCACTCTGTAAACTGTCAGGTTGTCTATAATGCCCAAGGGACCATCTACATTGTCTGTGCATGTAACCCTGGCAGTTTCACAGCTCACACATATAGCACACCTGTGAGTTGTACAACAGGTTTGCTAGGGGGTGACATTCCTCAAGGGCGTCTAGTGGGGGATGCAGGTTATGCACTGCAGTCCTGACTCATGACACCCATGGGAAACCCACACAACATCAGTGAGCAAAGATACAACAAGGTCCATGCTCAAGCTAGGAATATCACAAAATGTGTGTTTGGATTACTCAAATCAAGGTTCCAGTGTATAGACACCAGGAGGTGCACTGCAGTATGACTCTCTGCCAAAATAATTACAGTCTGTGCCATGCTGCAAAATATAATTGTCAGGAAACAGCTTCCGAAAGGTCAGCAAGAGGCAGGTCCACAATTTCAAGGACCTCAGGCATGGCCAGCAGCAGCAGACATATGAGGAGTCAGAGGTAGAACCATCAGCAGCAGATGGTGTTGACAGATGGAGGCATGCAAAGTAAGCCCTGGATTTGGCTATGAGGCAAAGGGTAGTGGACACACACACACACACACACACACACACACACACACACACACACACACACACACACACACACACACACACACACACACACACACACACACACACATGCTCGACTCACTACCTAGGTCAAACCCTAAGATTCCATGCACATGCAAATGTGAAAACTGTTGCCTGTCAAACTCCACAACCTTTACTTAACCATGTAATGGCTGTGTTCTGAGAGCATCAGACATGTACAACACCCTTCTTTCTACTCCTTTCAGCTTTTCCCAGTTAGGGGTTGCCAGAGTGGAACACCAGTCTGCAGAACAATTGATAGTGGAGTTTTCCAGTGTCAAGTTGCCAGCCCAGCACCCAACCTTCCAGAGAAGGCATACACACACACACACACCTAGGGCCAATTTAGAGTGTCCAATCCACCTACAGCATGTCTTTGGGATGTGGGAGGAAACCAAAGCACCTGGAGGAAACCCACATGACCACAGGGAGGATATGAAGACTCCACACAAAAGGCATCCCAGCCAAGAATCAAACTGGAGAACCTCTTGCTGTGAAGCAGCAATGCTAACTGCTGCACCACTGCATCCGTCCAGACATATACAACCCCCAAGGACACAATTTGTATATGCAGTAATGAGAAGGTATGTGTTGAACATGTAGCAAAAATAAAAATGTTACATAACAGAGCACTTTTATATGGAAAAATGTATTTGCTCTTAATCAGAGCACCTGTCTGAGGTGTACATTTATGTCAGTAATAGCTCATATGTCTAATGTTTGCAATATACACTTACATATTCTACCCAATACTGTACATAAGCACTTCACTTGACCACTGTCCATAAAACACAGGACAGGTCAACTATACCCCCATTTGTGCAAGTATATCAATAAGCAAGACTGACGCACCTACTGGTTCTACTGCTTTACATAAATACTATTGGAAACACAATGACATTCAACATTTATATAAGCAATCATTCACAAATGAATAGGAACAAGAAATCAAACACTTTTCTTCTGTAATACATATTGATAAATGCAAGCTTGTGAGTAAGCAAGCCTTATTAATACACTGTATGTATCAGACATATATGCAGTACTAAATCAAAAAAACATGTGCAAAGAGCAGGGCACAGTCATCATCATTTACACAGGGTGGTTGGAGAGGGGATGGCAGAAGGGGAAGGCAGACACCAAAAAAAGTGAGTGTGTGTGAGTAAGAAACACATATCTATCAAAGTATACAGTGGTCAGGGCCAGTAATAACAGATGTACAGATGTATAGCATCCAACAATACTGTTTAGCTAGCTTGAATGTGTGTGAGGTGGTATGGGCAAGTGACTTTTTTCAATATGTTGGTGTGTCTGCATGAACACAATCAAGCACCATGCTAGCACTATATCTTGGCATCTTGAATAGGTGTGAGCTGTGCATAGTACAATAGTCAGTTCAGCATCTTCACCTCCAAGCACAATAACTACCTCTAACAGCAGTTGCACTGCTACTTCCACGATCATGGATAGAAGTAGGGGTGCTGAGTGATGTCTGCTGGATGACCTCTCCTCATGACTATGTCCAGGACCACAACCCTGTGGCCTACCATATCTGGGTGTGGACACAATAATCACTGATGGAGCAGTAGAAGTAGTGTCACTACAAGAGCTGGATGTTGCATGGCCATGCCTGCTAACACCGGAAGATGTAGCAGCTATCCGGCAATGTGGATTTCTACCCTTCCCCAACAGACATTCATTAACAGGCACTGCCCAATCCAATGTGTCATTCATCCTGTCCAAGGAGTCACCCACATAGTTCAAGGAGTCATGCATGTCAGAATGCACAATGTTTAGTACTTGCACTATCTTTTCCGAGGCCCTGGTGAAACATGCCTATGCCTCCACTACAGTCCTACACATACATCTGGTGGCTTCTAATGACACACCAACATCAGAAGGAGGGTGGACAGCAGCCCTCCTCCGAGCACCTCTGCCAAGCCTGCTGTGTAACACTTCAGCCTCACAATGGCTATGGAGAAAAGTAACCAGCTCTGCAACTGGCATAGCCACACTACCCTGATCAAATGTATCACCCTCAACCTGTTCTATATCAGACATATCAGTGTCATGGGTATGTATAATCAGTATGAATGTGCCTGAAATATGGGCAGGGGATGTGGGAGCTACAACCACAATGTCAGACTGATTCTCTAAATCCGCAGACTGTGCTTCTTCATTGTCACCATCATCATCATCATCATCATAAGCTAAAGATACTCTGACATCAGGTGGTAGGAGTTCCATAGTGCCACTGTCAGCATCACCTATGATAACAAGCAAGAAATACAGTGAAGACAGAACAGGGAATGAAATTGATCAAAACCTTTTCTTATATGAAAGGTATGCTAAAATTATAACAGATGATAAAGTAATACAAATATTACTCTCAGTTAGCCCTGAATCTACCTTATATATATAGTAATAACAACAACCAATGTGTGCATACCATGTGCAGGTGGTCTTGCAGACCGCAATTCAGATTCGCTTGTATGTAAGGAATGGAAAGGAAAGAAAGTTGATACAGTAAACTCTAAGTTAACTGGCACCAATGGGACTGGTAGAAGCCAGATAACTGTAGTTTATGGTTGCTTGAGAGGTACTATTAAAAATAGGCCTGACTAATACTGCACCTCCCTATACTATTTTTGGGTTTGACTTGTTCTCAGGTTGGGGAGAGAGGGAATTTATTCCTATCTTCCTTTTTATAACTCTAAAACTCTAAAAACATAAGGTAAGTTTCTGCGGAGGGGAAAACAGAAAGTGCAACACAAACCCCAAACTGGGCGAACTACCAAAGTTCTAACTCCTATGCCCAGTGGTTCATAGAATTTATAAATCAAATGCCCTTGAACAACTGGTATGTTCTCCCACTAGAGGGGACAACATATTGGATTTAGTCATCACAAATATGGGCGCCCATTGTACCACACCCGTTATCATTCCTTCTCTGGTCAGATCAGACCACAAACTGATAACCCTGGACGTCCTCACCCCTCCACCTCCCCCAGTCAAAGAAACCATCATAAAAAACCTTTCCAAAGCAAACTTCAAACTACTTGCATCAGAAGTGGAAAGCTTCACTATTCCCTTGCAGAAGGATAATGATATCCAGGATGTGGAATCCTACACCAAGGCACTGTATATGCATCTTCAGGATTGCATGGGCCGTGCTATCCCAAATAAATCCAAGACTCCTTCCTCAAGCAAGGAGAAACCATGGACCCCGGCCATAAGCAAACTTTACAATAAAAGGAGGAGACATACAAAAAAAGGCCAAATCTCAAGTAGAAAAATCATCCCTGATCAGCATTAGTAAGAAACTGAGAGCCCTCATCAAGTCAGCTAAAGCCAATTTCGAAAAGAAAGTTGTCAAGGATGCCAAGGATAACCATAAGGCCTTCTACGGTTACATCAAAAACCTAAATGGCAATGCTCAGGTCTGTTCTGAGCTAGTACAAAATGGAACAAAATACACTGACCCCACTGACATTGCCAACATCTTGGCTGATAGGTTCAGTGAACCCCCCCCCCACCACCACCACCTACAGGGCCTATTACTATTCCAGCGGATTGTGTAACTCCAATTATTACTGATACGTTGGTTAATAAGGCTCTATCTAAAGCTAAAAACACTGCCTCCATGGGACCAGATGGTGTCCCGGGCTGTGTCATACGCGAGCTCCAAAATGAATTAACCCCGCATCTGAATACCCTGTTCAGTCTCAGCCTCTCGACAGGATATGTGCCCATAGAATGGCGCACAGCAACGGTGGTTCCGCTGCACAAGGGTGGGCCCATAACCGACCCTGGGAACTACCGACCAATAAGCTTGACCAGTCTGATCTGTAAGGCAATGGAGCAAATCATTATGGAGCTCATAAATGGAGAGATTGGGAACCTCCAAACACTTGACCCCACACAGTTTGGCTTCGTCAAGGGCAGATCATGCCTCCTGAACCTGGTGGACTTCTTTGAGACATTTACTCAGGCTATAGACAAGGGAAAGGAGGTACACATGACTTACCTTGACCTTGCTAAAGCATTTGACACCATTCCCTATTCGGGTATTATGGATAAACTCACCTACCTGGGCATAAACCCTTACGTCACAAGATGGATCGCAAACTGGCTGTCAGACAGATCCCACAAAGTATGAGTAGCGGGATCTATGTCCGAATCCAGACCAGTAATGAGCACTGTGCCTCAGGGCTCTGTCCTGGGGCCCCTCCTGTTTGGCATATACTTCTCAGAAGTACAGGCAAACACTGAAGTGCTGTGGCTGACCAAGTTTGCGGACGACTGCAAACTGGGTGCTATAATAGAGTCTCCGGCTGACATGGATATCCTCCAGAAGGGCCTATGCATGGTGTCAAAGCCATGGTCTCAAGCTAAATGCTAAAAAATGTGTAGTTATCCCCTTTGGACAAAACAGAGTACCCGTGAACTACCACATAGGAGGTAACCCCCTGAAATCTGAAGAAGTAATAAGTGATCTAGGGACCCAAGTAGATAGTCAGCTTTCCTTTGATAACAATGTTGCCAATGTGGTTAGAAAATCCTTCTATGTGACAAATCTGATCACGAAAGGGTTTGCATCAAGATCCAAGGATGTAGTGGTGCCCCTCTACTCTTCCCTCATCAGACCCATTATTGAGTACAATGCACCAATTGGAATGTACCTGGCTAGGCATCTCCAGCAGCTGGAGAGACGACAGATGTACCTCACTAAGAGGATTGCTGGCCTCAAACAGTTGCCCTATGCAGCATGTTTGAAAAAACTAAGTCTTTTCTCTGTTGCATACTGCCTTCTCAGAGGCGATCTCTGTCTAACATACAGAGCCATGTCCAACCCAGAACTGTTGAACATGCTCCATCTTAGCAAAACCAAATCTACTCGAGCTACATGCTCTAGGGATATAAACCTCAGCACAACAATGAATAGAACATGCTGGAGGGATAGATTCCCTTCGCAAAGACTTCCCTTGCTATGGAACAAGGTCCCGATCTACATAAGACAGAGCCCCTCACTATCACTCTTCAAGAGGAACCTTGACGAGTGGATGGGTAACAGAAAGTTCACACCAGGGATCATACCAACAGCACTACTAGATAGGGGCCAAGGGTACTAGCTGCTAGATCAAGGGCCTATGGAACTAACCAAAGGGGTGGTGAATACCGCACAACGTGGCTGGGCTATATGCCTTCGGGCAGATAGCCCAGTACCTACCTATGAACCTATGAAAATTGTACTGTATTTCTTTGATTTTTTTTTTTTGCTGGTTGCTTGAGAGTGCTGGTTGCTTGAGTTCTGGTTAACTGAGAGTTTACTGTAAGTATCCCAATGCAAATGAAACAAGAAACAGAAAACAATCCCTTTTACATGAGCTCATACAAAAATCTACTGACCAGTTTAATTCCCCCCAACACCCTCCTCTATCTTTCAATTACTATGTTGTCTGACTCACACTTATCGCTGGCTCCAGATATATCAAATAAATAAGATATATGTATTGAAAGATATAGACAATGACACTTACAAATATTTTTATTTTGCATACTTGTAAGTTCTGCTTGAGACACTCTGGGTCTGGTGTCCACATCAGCACCAGCATCATGAATTCTGTGTGAATCCTCAGTCAAGCTATCTGGGTCTCTGACAGTGGACAGGAACTCCTCTGTTCCAGTTTGTGGTGGTTTGGTAGCACAACCACCTACAGTAGCTATCTGTTCCCAAGCAACTACAGTTTGCCCTACAGTGGGTAGAGGTTTTCATATCACTTACCATTTACCATGTCTGGGAGTAATTTCTCCCATGCTTCTGACAGCATTGAAGTCATGGACCATCTCTCATATCCTGTCTTGGGCACATTGGTCACCTCTACGTCTCCCTAAGATAAAAGCTCCATGGTGATGCAAGGCCTGAATAATGACCTCATTTTCTGCACAAAGAAAGAGTGGGTTTCAGGGTAAAGACTTTTTCTTGGGTGCCATATTCACGTATGAGATGAAACAGAAAACAGGCACAAAATAAAAATTATATTACACAGACATGATGGCTTTGAACTCAATTACTTATGAATTAATGGATCCATCATACACACAAAAATTTAAAAGGTAATGCTCCCTATGATTACACATAATTTAAGACAGACCTCCAAAAAGTATATTAATAAAATAACAGCAAATATAACAGTTCTGTAATGCAGAGAACAGATTGTGTAAATGTGTGATACATCTCAGTATTAACAATACTAATTCACAATATACAATTAGAAATGGAGAAAATTATTACAGTGCTATCTCCACTGTTGAGGAGGGCAGCCAGGTAGATATCACAAATGTAACACATTTTTTGGGCAACACGTAAAAATATCTGACCTTAGTTTAAAGTTATACTATAATTCTTCTGCAATAACTGCTCAAATTTCAAGAAAATAAAACCTAAAGTACATATATTAGATAACATTATGTACCAAACTTTGTAATGCAGACAAATAACTGATATACATGGGCTATGGCAACAGTAAAGGATAAAGAAAAAGCAGACAGATCAAAAATGGTTTGTACTGGGCATTGCAATTTATCCTTAATGGTTATTACACCAAAAGCATTCTGTAAGAAACAGCAACATACCTTGATAAGAAAGCAGTGTAGAAAGTAGATAATCTCCAAAAGTATGTATATTTAGTAGTATTAAGTAGTATCAGGCTCTCTGGATCCAAACAGTCCCCCACTATGGTACAAGTGGATTAGCTAAACAATTACCTTTATATAGTGCAGAGTCAGCCCAGAGAGCATTGAGTATGCAAATGAGGTGTAAAATCATTAGCATTCCTGAATGACACAATCTGCACTAAGTGATGGGAAGGTAAACATGGTGTGAGAAGCTACACAATTTCATGCATACACGCAAGCACTGCAAGGACAAACATTGAGATGTGTTAACCTGCTAATAGCTTGCATGTGGCTATGGTTAGTCTGACTGCAGGAACAATCAGTGGTTCACAGTCTCTCCTTCTTCTTCTACAGCTACAGAGGGTCTGTCAGGGAGAAGAGACTTGCCAAAAAGTTTGAAAGTACATTGACTGAGTTAGGAGAACATCATTCCTAACACTCAAATGCTGTTTTAATAACCACAGTTACTGCCTCTTACTAAGAAATATTCTGCATATCCAAGTGAGTACATTAAGCATTGATACAGATACTATATGCAATAAAAGTTAGGTAATATCGCTGTTAAGAGAACGTAGAAAAGGGAATGAGGCAGCACAAAGAAAGAGAGGAATACACATGTACTGTTTGCAGTCTTTGTATAATGTAGTGTGAGTATATGGACATCCTAACTGCTGCCCACTCATCCAGACATTTACTGGCAAATGAGAAAGGACACATTTCTTGACTTGCTTTTGTTGCACTTTCAATGTGACCTGATACAATGCCACATTTTTTGTATATCTAAACACTTGTACCCGTTGCAAAAGTATGTCATTGTCTGTGGCAAATATGGGAAATGATCTTAAATGATTGCTCTTAATACTATGGTTTGATGGTTCAAATCCATACAGGTTCCTGTTGCAAGATAACAAAGTTGAGGAAACATCAGAAATGTCCATTTAAAGTACTTGTTTCAAAATGTGTCTTTTTCTTTTCTTCATCATTCATGAATCATTTGGCACTGTGGCCTGTTGACCAGCAGCAGTCATTAGCAATGAAAGGCAGTTCACTTCCCAAGGTAAAGACTGACACATTCAATTTGGAATGCTATCAATAGTGCAATTGAGAATGGTACATATGCACTTTCCTCCACACTCTGGACAGTACTGAGTGAAGAAATTCAAGTTGTCACATAACTATCTCTGTGGCATAAAGTATAAATGTATTGAGCTTAGAAAAACAGTACAAGTGATACAGGGTTTGAAACTTGTTCACAGACTAAATTACAGAGAGCAGTCATAAATCTTGACTCTCATTTTAGTGTATGAATGTAATGAGAGGTAGGAAACTCAACTAAGGTCAGCATTGACTAAAACTCACAAACAGATATGTCATTTGAAATTATGAGAATATTAATTGTGTGTGTTGTGTGAAAAATGAAAGCATTTCTACTGTTCCCTGTCACCTTTTCCTCCCTAGGGGATAACCAAAATTCTGATATTGTGATACTTAAATGATAGCAGTGATGTGGCAAGGAGAAGTGAAAATGCTGAATGTGTCGGTGTAATGCAGTAGGTAGTAGCACTGCACATTACTACATATACATTTTGATCTATGTCATGTTCCTTTAAATTATTATCCAAAGCAATTTTTGTAAATGTTTTACTTTATATTGCCTTCTACATTTGCATGCCACTTGGCAGCACAAAATAAACGTTCACAGTTTAAGGAAAAAGTGAAAATTTTCATTTGTCTTGCCTCTAGTATCCAAAGAAGACTCATGGTGTGCAGACCTTCAGCACCCTGTATAGTAATGAGTGCAGAAAATGCACATGACAGATGTCCATCTCTGTGGCACTGATGCAAATGATGTGAATTGAGTTAAACAAGACAATGCATTGTTCAAATCCTAGTTACAAATAATACTTCAATTATTTTTAATATGTATTTTCTTTTTTTTAATCTGCATTTGGATGACCCTTGGCATCACACAAGAAGGGATCGCTAATGAAGGAAAAAGTGAGAAAAATAATTTAGGCTGCTTTATGAAGTACAGATACACTTGAATATGGTACACTTTCATCAGCACACTAGATAGTACTTAGTGACTAAATTCTACATTTTAGATAGCTATCCCTGGGGCTCAACATGTAATTGAAGTGAATTCAGAAAGGTAAGAGAGGTGATGAAGAGTCTGAATACAGTTAATTATTAATGTCACAGAGGGTGGTACAAATGCTCATTTGCACACATGTCTTTTTATTACTGTCTTGTGTAAATCTCCACTATTCTTAGTATTGCTTACAGCATGTTAACTGTTGTCTGTCCACTTTCACATCATTTGTCAGTAAATACAATTCTACTAATGTGTCGCACAAAGTATATTTCTGATGTTGCAAGGAGATGTGAGAAGGATGAATGTTTCACTTGAATGTCCTTATTGTTCTGGTCATTACTACATACTCCTATTGATTTAATTCATTTTACTGTCAGCTTTATTCTGTCTCATATATATATATATATATTTTTTAATGCCATTTGCATTTGTGCTCCGCTCAACAGCATGCAAACACGGTTCACTGCCTAAGAAAAAAAAGTGAAAATTTCAGTTTAGGCTGCCTTCTAAAGTGCAAACACACCTGGCAACAGTGATCTTTCTTCACTACTCTGAACAGTACTGAGTGGAGAAATTCCACCTTTGACTTAACTTTGTCCATGGCACAAAGTGTAAGTGCAGTGATTTTAGATAAAGAACACAGTTTATTAAGAGTTTGAATCTAGCTAAAAGATACTTCTACAAAGGTTGCCAGAATCCAATCTCTCACAAAATTTTGATTAGGAATGTAAAGCTAAAGATAAATGAGAATGATAAACATGTTTATTGCAAGTAATTTTTCAGTAATGTTTGCATAACAAAACTTTTTAATTTAGCATATATCATTAATGCTTCATATATAACCTCAAACTAATGCATGTATGTACAATTTCTTAAACATGAAAATGATGATATTTAAATTAAAATGCAGTTGGATACGTATGATGGGCACAATAGAGTTATTGTAATCATAATGGCTCATCACATAGCCTAACTATGTTTTTAGGACAGTATGTCTTGTGAAGTATGCATGTAACATACCCCAACCTGTACTACTCAGGTCATGCAACTCTGTCCACTTGAAATATATGTACAAACAGAAATATTGACTTTTGCATAGGAATACATTCCCAGGACTACTTAAAGTCACAAACACACATACGCAGGCCTCTCTGAAGTATATCTCCATTAATTCTGAAATGAGTACATCTCTAATTAGCATGCTTAAAAGCAAGTTCTCCTGTTGCAATGAGAATTAATAAGCTAAGTTTCAATTTTTGCATTCTTTATCCTCTGGGTTCAATTTTCAGCTGGTACAACACAATTTTAATAGTGTGTAAGCTCCAACATCAAAATATGTCACAATTCATCCTGTTTATCCTACTAAACAGCAAGGATTACAAGCCAAGCTATAAAGCATTTCATTGCTGAAGATTGGAACATGTATTTGAGGTAAGTATTTCCAATGTGTCTGCCAAGGAATCCATATGCTTTCAATTTTACAGATTAAGGCTGTGCGTCTTTGCACACAGCTTGTTACATGTAAGTTCAGACATATATCGTTAACTTGACTTCTACAGACATGGCTGGTGATGCAGAGAATGGTACTAATTTTAGACCACAAAGGTGGGGTGTTGAGGAGTCCAGGATTTTTTGGCACTTTTCGTGAAGTGCCACAGCTATAGATGGCTTGCTGCAAGGGGATTATACCAAGTCTTAGTATAAGACTGAGGCTTTCAATAGTTTGGCCAAGACTGTCTCCAGGGCAACTGGTATTCCACCCACTGCGGAACAATGTCATCACCACTATAGTGACTTTAAGAAGCAGAATCAAGGCATCCTAAGCCAATGGCAGGCTAAATCTAGGGCTGCAAACAATATAATGACCCATAACCTGTCTATAATATGGCATTACTTATTTATTCAGCCAATGCAGTCATTCATTATGCTTTCATATAGTACTATACAGCTGTGAATGTAATAGCAGTAAACTGTGAGGCACACCAGAAGAGAGGAACTTGCTTCAGAGAGGCACTGAGTAAGTATGACTCAGGTCCAGAGTCAAGACAGATAACTATTTTCAGTCCCTCAGTCATGGGCATCTTGAGAAAGCATACCTCATCCTTTATATCAAGTGTGCATGCCTTCCTCAATAACTTTTGCTGCTTGTATTAGGCAATGAGAACAACAGCTTAACTGTGCCTGGGTTCAATACCCAGAAGTAGCATTTCGTTTTTATTACAGGATAGTATTTGTAAAATATTAACAGCAATAATATGACAGAAAAAAATTAAAATATGGTAATTGCAATTACTACATGTTAATGCATATATCCTTTCATAGGGAAATAAAGGCTGGTCTTTTCATATCCAGGCAGTGAGATTTGTTTATCTTATGACACATTAATACCTTCACATTATACATGGCAAAAGTGTACAGCAGTAATTATCATAATTGTTTGTGAACTGCCAAAAATGTGTATTCAAAATATGAATTAATGTGACATGCCTTGAATCTAATTATTTCTTATTTGTCTCCCTCCTGACACTATCTCTCTTTTTTGTGTGGGGGGTTATAATTTATTAACATTCTGCTGTTTGCATACCTTGCTGCTGAAAACAAAATGAGCAACAGCATGGAGAGGTAGACCAAGCACTGCAGCTTGGCCCACCATACCTCCACAGATGGCAGCACAGGTAGCAATCACTTAAGATTCACAACCTGTCAGTGTTGCCTCTACAACCCTTGCCCTATCTGCTTCAACTGCATCAGGTATCTCTGTCCCAGTTGCTAATGCAGTGGTACCCTCTGGAAGCAGTACCAGTGGAGGTGGTGATTTTGTCACCTAGCAGGGGCTGACAGGGTTGGTGCAGGATATCATGTAGAGCGGCCTCGGTGCACATATCAAAAAATATGAAAAGGTCCTGAGACAGTGATAACAGTTGTGAGGTTGAGGACTATATTCTCACTGTTCTCAAGCTAGACATAACTGCACCTCCAATGTCCTCCACCTATCCCCAGTCATAGGGTCCCTCCAACCTTTTGTCTCCATCACCATCACTGTCTGCTTTGTATGTCTTGTATATCTTGTATGTCTGTGCATGATTCTTAACCTACCCTACCTACCCTCTCATTCCTAAACACCTTACACAATATTCCTCTCTCTCCCAAAAAAAAAAGGGTGGGAGGCACCTGTCCCACAAATCCCACAAAAGAAATCATACAGCTGTCCATGTCACCTTTGTATCATCTTGACACACTTGTTTTGGCCCAGTTGGCCATACAACATTATTTTGTTATTGTCACCAATCACTGGTGTGGTGACTCACCAAGTAATGAAATTGTGTGTACAATTGTAAATTTGGTATGTGAAGGAGTGGATAGCCATGGTGATCTCCCACCACCCTCCTACAAATTCCTGTACTCTTTCCCCTATATCCTACACTTTGCCTAACAACCCGATTTTCACCAACATAAAACAACATGGCCAGAAATGGCCCATAGAAAAAACTTCACTTTATGTCCTCAACATTTGTGTGGAGGTTGGGATAGTGCAACAATACGGAGTAATGGTGAATGGAAAAAAAACTGTAAGCCTGTTTCCTACCTTTCCTGTAACTAGTGTTCCAGATACAGATTTGCTGTATCCAGGACTATATGTAAGCTTCTGAGCCCCCCAAGCCTTTCTGTGTTGGAGGGAAGCCTTCTAGCTTATCAGTGGAAGTGGTAAGCACTAGGTAACCTGTCTACCACATAAGGAGTGGTTCTGGCCCAGAAATTGTAGTTACTGGCCATTTGGGCAATCTCTTCCGTCTCTCTCAATCTTCTGATTTGAAAGCCTGCATTTGCAGTTGTTTCTGTCCTGTAACTCATCTAGTGCAGATACAGATTCTTAGTTTTAGCACTTAAATTTGTTTATTCATGCTCAGCACTTGTTCAGAATTTGTAAGCACTAAATAAGCTACTAATTACTATAGCACTCAATCTTCCTGATTACCTAGAGGAAAACAGTTTTTGTACTTACTTTTCTCACTTGCTTAGAGAAAACCAGCTCTTGTACTGACTTTCCTCACTCATCTAGAGGAAAATATTTTTTTATTCAGGCATGTCCAAGGGTCAGCTCCCAGTGTTCTCTCCTGTCTATCTGATGAATCTGGGCATCTTGAGGCAATATAGAAATTGCCTCATGTACACAGACAACCCTTTCCTCCTACCACCCAACACTACAACCTGTGAGAGATGCACTTATCTAGCCAAACTGGAGGTAAAGCTCTTTCCAGTCAAGACTGAACTTGACAGTCATGAGGAGAAGGTAAACACTTGCAACACACCACACTCATCACATAGTCTCACTAAATCTACACCACCAAAATCCACACATAGTAACACAAAAACATTCGGGGAGGCTCTCAATAATAATCTGTCTAAGCAACAGAGACCTCCAAAGCAGAAACGCAAGCAACCTCCATCTCCCAACACAACCCAAATGACACATAGCCCACAAACTCAATATGCCACTCAACCACAGCCAATAAGGCAAAACAACGTACCCAGCACACTAGTCATAGGTGACTCTATAGTCAGGTACACTGATGTCCCACTCACCAGGCTAAACAAGGAGAAAGTTACTGTCAGCTGCCTGTTGGGAGCCAGGATCCGCCAAATAACACATGCACTCAGGTCATTCCATAACAAGTACAAATATGACTCTGTCATGGTTCATGTTGGTGTGAATGACCTGAGATGTACCTCCCTGGACTACATGAAAAGAGACATGGAAGAGCTCTCCGATCTTGTAGCCCAGGCAGGTATGACCCTAGCCCTGAGTAGCATTCTGCCATCACCCAGAATGATTCCGCAGTACAAGGACAAAATAATTAACTTCAACAATTGGCTAAGCTTCTGGTGTCATTCTAAGGGGATCCAGTATCTGTCTGCTTGGGATGACATGGTCGACAGACCACGATGCTTTGCCACAGATGACCTGCACTTGTCGACCCTGGGATTACGGATACTGGCTAAGGCTCTTGCTTCCCCTATAGTGCCTTTTTTAGGCAAGGTGCAAATAACAAATTCACCACCATAACGGGAACAGGCAAGCAAAAACTGAGGGTAATGCTACTCAGTGCTAGAAGTCTAAATCTCAAAATGCACTCACTCGAGGCACTCCTTAAAATGGAGAACATCAATATCTGTGCAGTGACTGAGACCTGGTTCAAGGCTCCAGAGAGCACCACTGCACTACCAGGCTATAACTCATACCACACTTTTCGGCCATGTAACCTGGACCGAAACAACAAAGGCGGAGGTGTGTCCATATTCATTAAGGATATCCACACCTCCAGGCTAGTTGCTCAGCACAATGCATCCAAAGTGCAACTAACTCTGGGCAAAACTGTAATCCAAATTGTAGCTTGCTACAGATCCCCCACCATACCCCAGGATTCCCACTCCACTTTTCTTGATGTACTGGAAAATATTAGGGTTCAACCAAACACCCTAATAATGGGTGACTTCAACTACCCCACCATTAACTGGGAAAACTACTCGTGTACCAACTCCTTAGCTCAACGCTTTCTGGAATTCATAAACTCCAATGCCCTGGATCAACTTATCCACACCCCCACTAGGGGCAACAATATCCTAGACCTAGTCATTACCAACATGAGTGACCGGTGTTCCACACCTGAAGTCAACTCCTCATTGGTCCGATCTGACCATAAGCTAATCACCCTTGATATCCACATCCAGCCCCCACCCCTCATTAAGGAAACCACAGTAAAAAATTTCTCCAAAGCCAACTTCATGCTTCTTAAGACAGAAGTGGTGAACTTCATGGCACCCATGCAGATGGACAATACAGTTGCAACTGCTGAATCCTACACAAATGTACTCTATAAGCACTTACACGAGTGCATGGATCGTGCTATACCAAACAGAACCACGATACTATCCTCCAAAAAAAGGAAGCCAATCTGGTGGTCCCCTGCCATAAACAAACTGTACAACAGAAGGAAGAAACTGTTGCAAAAGAGAGTAAAATCCCATGAGTGGAGGAGCTCCCTGGTCAACCTCAGTAAGAAGCTTAGATCCCTTATAAGATCCTCCAAAGCTAGCTACAAAAACAAAATCACCACTAATTCCAAGGACAACCACAAAGCATTCTATAGCTATGTCAAGAATCTCGATGGCAACACCTAGATCTGCTCTGAGTTACAGCACAAAGGCACGAAAATTACAGAACCAACTGATATTGCCAACATCCTGGCAGATAGGTTCAGTGCTAACCTTACCCCCCTCTCACCCCCCTAAAGGGCCCATATCTATACAGGAAGAATGCAGAGTCCCTGTAATCACAACTACACAAGTAAAAGCTGCACTCTCTAAAGCCAAGAACACAGCATCCATGGGACCGGACAACATCCCAGGCTGCGTTTTACATGAACTTCAGAACGAACTGGCTCCCCACTGACACCACTGCTGAGGTGGAGAACACAGTAGTGATATCAGCTTGCATACATAAATGCCCCATATATTTATTTATTTATTTCCAGTTTGGTGACCGGGGAGCTCCACTGGGCTCTAAGAGCCCATTTACAGCGGAGGCCCAGGGAGAAAAGCTCCATAGTACAAAGTATAAACTACATAATACAGAATACATAGTACAAAGTAAAAGATTCATAGTTCATATTCAACACAATTCAATACATAGTTGCTACAAGGTGAGAATGGCTCCATAATACAGGTATAAACTACATAATTCAGAATACACAGTACAAAGTAGTCCATAATTCAGAATTCATAGTACAAAGTAGAAGCAACATAGTTCAAAGTGAACAAGAGTCAATACATAGTTGATAAAAGGTGCAGTAAGCATCTTGTGGGTATAAAATGGCAAGTAAGAACAGTTGGACTGCAATATATATATATATATATATATATATACAGTATATCTTACATATTTACATATTTGTAGGTTGAGAACAGTTGTAGAGGGTAGAATTTGTTTGTAGGCTAGAAATATTAGATAGTGATCTGAGAGTAGTCATTGGGGGATAGATCCCTGGTAAGTAAGGGAAATGGGACTTTATAATATATATATATATTTAGATTTCATATGCAATAACTGCAATCTGTGCAGTCATCCCATAATATATCCTCTGTCCTTGCCAACTATCTTGCTTCAGCATTTTATTAGTATATATATATATATCACATGAACTCCCCTTTGTTATACTGCAGCTTTATATCCCTCTCACATCCTTTGTTAGCATGACCATTTGTATGTTTGAGCACAAGTCATGTATTATCATTGAGATTAGTTATCATTGCATCCCTTTTAATTTCTCCAAGTCTTTTGGGTTTTAATACCATGATGAGAAGGGACCCCATTCCTAAGTCAAAGTGCAATTAAAGTTCATGAAATTAGCATTGTTTCAATCTTTGATGTCAGCCAGAAGTGCTCTTCATAGCACCCGCAATGTGCCCAGTAATGACTCCTTCTGCAATTCATACAGAAATACATTTATTGGTGACATTTTAAGTATGATTGTTACTTGTTTTTATAAGACCCATTGCTCCTGCTACTATTGGATCTGCCTGGGTATCCTTCTTCCACACTAACATCCTGGTATTTTATGACTTTGTGTCTCTCTGTACATAAGACACTACCACCACTGGGTGCAGCGATTTCATTGATCAATGCTGCTCATCTTCTTTTCATGTACTACTATATCTGGTTTTATCACATCTATTTTTTACATTCATTACATCAATATAGCAGGATATATGTTAGAAATGTTTCTTTGACACTTCAGCACATTTGTCAGCAGTATATGAGTACACTTTCCCCATTTCCACTCCCCTCTTCATTACTTCTGTAGGACAACCAGTGTTATTTGTGTACATTTCCTCCATTTAACTTCCACTCCTTCAGAATTTTTTTAACTGTACTTGTTCTTAATATTTCTGGGCTATGCCACATGCTAATATATTACGTTTGCCTATAGGCAAGCTGTTTTGTTTACATTCTGTGCTTGTGCTTGCAAGCACCTTTCTAGGGCTATGAACACTATTGCTGGGCAAGGAAAGGTGCTTGCAAATGAGTAGGCACAATGAGAAGCACACATATTCAATTAATGCTGCTGTTTATTGCACAGACACTCTTAAATTATGTAGGCTTACAGCAAAACCTACACAATTGTTAATGAACACCAGGGATAATCATTAATCCACAAATAAACTTTATTCAGTTTTAATAAATGAATTATCTATTTTTTTCAGTAAAAATCAATAATCATCTCAGCCTGACATGAAAATTAAAAATCAGTAGAATTTATATTCCATTTCAGTATATAACATTCCAAAATATTTTTCATTCATTTGCAGCTGAAAATGGATTCCTTAAATGAGTATGCCATTAGTGATTTGCTAAAGCACAGTATCTTGTACAGTGTACCAAATGCTATGTATACATAAAAGTTGCACCTGATAACACTGGTGATGTGTTCCCCATGTCAAAAGTTAGATTTGCTTACCATTGTTCGTAGTAAATCTAGACTTACTGATGATGATTGGACTTGTGCAACTGGTAAAGCTTGAAGAGCTGTTGTTACATATATTAATGACTGGACTGATGAGATGAATACTGCTAGGCAAAGAGCAGATAGAACACAGGAAAGGAAGTGGCTATTGTCAGTAAAGATCACTCACCCTATATTGAACAAGATAATACCACTTAAAACTTTGGATTTCTGGATACAAGTATTCGGCAATCTGAGGCTTCTGAACATATAGAAGAAAATAAAACAAAGAAAGGAAGTTCAGAACAAATAAGGAAGAAAAATAAACTGATTAATTTCTATAAAGCAAAGAGAATACATACTAAAAGGACACTGTTTTGTTATGTAACACACAGACTATAGGCAATGATAACAATTTTCTACCAGAAAACCACCAGTCAACAGAAAAATGCATCATTTTTCCAAAAGAGAATGTAGAAAAAAGATGCAAGGGGCAGGTGAAAAAGAAGAAATCAAAACTGAACATGGAAGGATTGAAGAACATTACTGTAAGAACAAAGGAGAGAAAGACAGATGTTTACTACATGGGTCAAGCTGTGAAGGTACAAAGCCAGCTGGATGAAAACTGTATGGTGAAGATCATTCCTTACTAATAATTCATAGGACAGAAATTACTAATTAAAAGTTGAAGATTCTTCAGATCTGGTCAAAAAAGATATTCTTATTGGAAATTCAGTTATGAGAGGAATTGATACTTATATTTGCAGAGAAGATAATGAACATCAAATAGTGTTATGCTTGCCAGGAGCAAAAATAGAGAATGTGAGGAAAGCCTTAGAATGCCTTAATGTAATGAAGTATGGATCTGTTTTTCTTCATGTTGGTACAAATGATCTCATCCACAAGGACTCTCCAATTGTTAGTAGGAACTTACTGCCATCTTAGATGGCATAACATGTCCAGGACATACTTTTACATATTTTTTACAAATAACATATAGAAAGGAGAGTCAAGTTACTGTGAATGAAAAGATTTTCTGGGTAAATAACTACATGACAAAATGGCCCATTTTAAAAATGTGAATATATAGAGCATCTGAGCCTAATTTTGGGTCACTTGTGTTTTGACAGGATGACATGCCCTTGTCAAGATCAGGAAAGAGAATTTTTGCACTAGATATTTTGGAATATTTGCGAAACACAAGGCAGGACTTTTTCCAGGTCAAATATTTAACAGTTCATAGATAGCAAAAGTTGATGCATCTCTAATGGTTGTTAATGATAGGAGCATTAATAATAAAGTTTTTTAATGGAAAATTTGCTGCATTCACATAAAATTGATGTTGTTCTTGTTTGTGAAACAATGTTAAACAGCAATGATTGGAAACCAGTTCTGTCAGGGTATAAATGTTTTTGCTATAACAGACATTATAACAAAAATCAGGTGGAGGAGTTACGATAACAATTAAAGATTGTTATGAGACCTGTGATTATTACATGTTGATGATAATACCAATACTGTAGGTTGTGTAATTGTGAAAATAAAGATGACCCTGGAACATATAACAGTTGTTGAAGTGTATAGACAACCAAAGTCAAGTGCTGGTGACCTAGAGCAATTCATGCATTTCTTGAATGAAACACAGGAGGGAAGAGTAATAGTGGCTGGGGACTTAAATTTACCAGAAAAAGATTGGAATAATATTGATTCAACAACATTAGTAAGAAGATTATTTACAACATATGTTTAGAAGGGATCACTACTAAATCTTGAATTACGTAATCTCGAGACTCTGAATCCCAAAGACCAGAATCTTGAGATTCCGTAATATTAAAAACAAAAAAAAACATTTTTGAAAGCATATGCAGGGGGGCAAGCCCCCCTGCAACTTAAATATACCAACTCTGAGATTGCACCACAGTGGAGTGAACGGCAAAATAGTGCTGTGCAGAGCAGAATGGAAATTTTGCCGCTCACGCCACTGTAGTGCGATCTTGGAGTTGGTATATTTAAGTGCAGTGGGTGTGGGGGGCACAGCCCCCCATGTGGGGAGGTGCAGGGGGGCTTACCCCCCTGCATACATCTGTCTAAATCTTTTTTTTTTTTACATTTATTTTTTTTTTACTTTCGAGATTACAGAATCTCGAGATTCTGGTCTTAGGTATTCAGAGTCTCGAGATTCCATAATTCGAGATTTAGTAGTGATCCCATTCAGGAACACCAATTGTTTTAGATTGTAAAAAGGCCTACCAGGGAACTGAACATACTAGGCATTGTTTGTGTTCCTAAAGAAATTAGTTACTCCATGTCAAGTATTACCACTAAAAATGTGCAGTGATCATGGGGTTATAAAAGTTCATTTGCTGCAAACTGAAATCTGAACCAGTGCATAGATTAGTAGATTACATGGAAGCAAAACAGTCACTGTATAGAACTAATTGGAGTAATGGGTACGGTGGAAAAAACTGCAGGAAGAATGTGGAAAGTTTTGAAAAAGAAATTGTTTGAATGCAAAAAAAGAAAAAAAAAATAATAAAATAAATAAATAAAGAAAAAATCTTTAACATTAGGCTCTAGGAAGACAATGCCAAGAGGATATTTATTTATTATTTATTTATTTATTTTACATTTGTTGACCGGGAATGTCTGACTGAGCCAGAGCCTTTTTTCAGCAGAGTCCTGGGGAGAAAAGCTTCATAATAATACAAACAAAAAATAAACTAAAGTTATGCAAACAAATTTAAAAATTTAATATGGTGATTAAGAGGTTCCACTGAGATCTGAACTCAGATCACTGGATTCAAAGTCGAGAGTGCTACCATTACACCATTGAACCAGCTTAATATTTCCATAAGAACAAGATACTTAATTAATGTGGGAGACAAAGAATATAAGAAATGGAAAAGAGATAACCACAAAAGTATCAGCTAAGAAACAAAACTCTAAACAAAACACAAACATGGCAAAACAGCCAACCCTAGGAACAAACAGCTGTAACAAGGTTGTTGTATATTCGATTTTAATAAAAATTGCTTAAAAGAGTTTAATGTTTTCGTCCACAAAAATACTGGAACCTCATCAGATGCTGTTTGTTCTTGGGGCTGGCTGTTTTGCCAATTTTGTGTTTTGCAAATAGAAAAGTGATTGAACTATGACTTTGAAAATTTAAATAAGCATGTTGGACAGACAAATTATACATATTGTGAGAAAAGATCAAGAAAAGTTTGAAGAAAGCTTATATAAAGATATTGAGCATAATAAGAAACCTTTTTGTTGGTGCATAAGGTGTAGTAGGAGCAAAGACACACAAACTGATAAACTGTGTATAGAATCTAAAACTGCCCACCAAATCCTATACCCCCCCCAAAAAAAACAGCCCTACAAGGCTTAGTAAATTACTATACAAACAAACATGTACTAAGATCCACCAACAAAGTGCTCGTCAAAGTAACCAAAAGCAGGAATAGCTCAGGTGACTCCCTCTACTCCAGTACTGTTTCTAAAATATGGAATACCTTTCTTGTGGATATCAGGATCTTAGACAGAAAGCTAACCTTTAAAAACTATCTTCAGTCACATTTAGCCAGCTCCTGGAAATGTAACTGCACAGACCCAGGATAACCCTCTACCAAAGCAAATACTATATCTTAGTCCTCACTCACTTTCTACTATCCTAGCATGAATATTCCTATTAATCTATTCCTATTATATCCTTCTAATCAAGCTCTCCCCAGAACGTACTAATCACTGATTTCTACTACTGTATCTTTATCTTACAGGTTGCTGTACAGTATACACCCAGAAATTCACTAAAAATCTCCCAAAGTCCACACTGGCCTATACCAAATACTTATTCCTGTACTAATATCTGTTTGTAATACCCACCTGTTTGTACTGTAAATTTTTGTATCACAGCTATATCCATTTTAATTTCTCTCCTCATTTTTTATGCATATTGTTTTTAATCATATTGATTTATTTCAACTGAGCTAGTAATGTAATGTAAAAACACAAAAACAAGCACCCAAATGGAACAAATAAACCAAAGAAACAGCTGCAAGTTACAGGAAGAACTAGAATCAGGAACCGGTAATAGCGTAAAAAACAAATTTAATTTCCGCTTTCGTCACAACTTCTTCAGAAAACCAATTTTCTGAAGAAGTTGTGACGAAAGCGGAAATTAAATTTGTTTTTTACGCTATTACCGGTTCCTGATTCTAGTTCTTCCTGTAACTTGCAGCTGTTTCTTCGGTTTATTAGTAATGTAATATATTGTAATGTTTCTAAGTCTACTGTTTGTTAATAGAGCTTTTCTCCCTAGGCCTCTGCTAAAGATGTGCTTCTTGCCCATTCAGACTCTCTTGGTAAACAAATTTAAAATAAGTAAATAAATAAATAAAATTTATTCTCAGACACAACAGATTATAACTATATTTACAAAATCTTATGCAAGTAATTCGACTCCACAAAGAGGGTGATAAATTGCCCTAATGACATCCAGGTAACCTCAGATACTGAAATCAAATTTGATTATATTGAAAAAGAACTATGCAAATGGGGTCCAAACAAAGCACAGGGAGGAGACAGAATTAGTCATGATGAAAACACTTCAGCATGAACTTACCGTACTATTATATTTGTTATTTACTAGGTCATATAAATATAGGGAGATTCCTCATGACTGGAGCCAAACACTTGTTAAACCACCCTTTAAGGAAAAGAGTAGTTGGACAAACCCAGAGTTAGACTGTTGTGGAAAAATAATGCAGAAGGTTATACTGGACAAATTATTATCAGAACTGGAAAGCACAGGACTTGAAAGCATATTTTGATAGATCTTTTAACATAACACCTGTAACATGATATTCTATAACAGTATAACTTCAGCATTTAATAGGGTCATACACAAAGCACCAGATGTCTCAACCATACCAAATTTCTCATGTTACTGGTTTTGTGGTCCAAATAATGAGGTGCCATGATTCCAAAGTGGCACCCCTTCATTTCCGATTTTCCCAGCTATTTTTTTAATCTTTGGCCTTTTGATCAGACATCATCACATGCGCAATGACGTTCACCATCATGAACAGCCTGCTAGCCTGTCAGAATTGGGTTTGGGGCTAACGTGTGGAGCATTTCTGGCTGCTCCAGGTAATTTTTTCTTCCATGAGCTGCAAGGGAGTGGAATAGTTCTGCTGCAAGGGAATAGAATGGTTCTGCTGCTGCTGCCATGGGTCTCCGGAAATGTTGCTGCTTGCTTGGTACGTTATTGAGAGCTGAGGGTTCAACTTACAATTTATTCAACTTGCTTAGCTGAGGGTTAGTGTGTGTGTCTGGTATAAGCTTGGTTCATTTGTTGTTTTTTATATTGATATTCAGAATGAATGTTGCTGCCTGGTTTTATATGGTTTCAGTCATTGCTTGCTGTGTGTCTAGTTTTATATTACATTGCTGCTTGTGTGTGTGTGTGTGTGTGTGTGTGTGTGTGTGTGTGTGTGTGTGTGTGTGTGTGTGTGTGTGTGTGTGTGTGTGTGTGTGTGTGTGTGTGTGTGTGTGTGTGTGTGTGTGTGTGTGTGTGTGTGTGTGTGTGTGTGTGTGTGAAAACTGCCCCAGTTAAATAGAGTGAGTTACTCAGTCTCAAACCCTGCACCTTGAGTACAGGTAGCAAGGGTCTGAATTCTCTACCCACCACCACTTGTGAAAGCTATCCAGGTTTTTGCCTCATATTACTGTTCTGTTATTCATAAAAATGGTGGTTTTCTGGATTTTTGTGGCAAATCAGTGAAGGACTGAATTCACTAAATAATGACAGGCATTTGAATTTCAGACTTCGTATTCAGAAAATACATGGTAACACAAAACCTTTTATTCTAACAATTTTCTAAGTTTATAAGATCAATATTTGAAATCTGTCCCTATTTTTGGGGCTGCATTCCCCCAGTATTGGCTTTGTCCACTTTTATTTGTGATAAGAGGTTGACAGCTATGGTGAGAACTGAATTCACTGAATAAGCTTGGGGGCTGTATTCACCCATTATTGGCTTTGTCCAGGTGTTTTGTGATAAGAGATTGAGAGCTATGGTGAGAAATTAATTCACTAAATTATAGCCATTTAAGTTTCAGTCCTCTATCATTCAAGAAACCGCTCACAGCTGACTTGACATGGTGGTATGTTACTCTGACTATAGTGCACAGGGTCCTGAGTTCAAGACTTGGCAGTAAAATGCATTGTGGTAACGCATTTTATTCTAGCAACTTTCCAAGATTATACAAGCAATGTTTAAAATATGTCCCTGGTTTTTGGGCTTTTGTCCCCCCCCCCAATGAATTCTGGCATTTTCCAGATTTCTTGTGCTGCAAAGTTGAGAGATACAGTTGAGTGTTGAGTGGATTTTACAAGGAGCTGAGAGCATCAGGGGAAGAGAAGTTTAGTGTTTCTTATGCTGAGTCATAGCATAACAGGTTTAATACTTGCTTTTGGTGCAGAAGGCTATGGATTCTACTCCCACAGTATGTAGATGCATTGCTGATACTGTACTCTGTTGTACTTTTTGCTTTTGGTGGCAATAACTAGTAACTATGAACCTGTTATCAGTTTGCCATCCATTCCCTATTGCAATATTACTAGCTTATCATTTTTTAATGTAACATAGACAATTTATTCCTCAAGGGCAACAGGCACTTTATTTATTTGTAGATGAAACAATGAAATATAAAGTTGTTTGCTAGAAGCAACCTCTTCATTAGTTACAGATCTCTTTAGTGTGGAATTATTTAGATGACTTTTACTTCTGCAGAGATTGTGCATATTTACTGATACTGGTAGGCTGTAGAAGTTTGAGTAGACTTTTATGATGGAAATGTTCTGAATTGGGTAGTTTTGTCATTATTGGTACATGCGTTTTGTTTCATTGTTTACTGGAAAAATGTTCAAAACAATAAATGTAAAATGCCCTCTAACAACTGTACTGTATTATACAATGAATATAATTTAATACAATCAGGAAGGTGTATCAAAGAGCATGTATGTTTTGTGTGCAAGGGGCCTATGATTTGAAAATAGCCCAAAGTTAATCTTTATCTGCCACTGGCCAGATGTATTTTCTTTGAATGTGGGCTTCAATGCTGTTTCAATGAATGTGAGTTTCAAGGGCAGAGATTTTTAATGCTAAGTCTATTTTCATTGTGGGACTGCATTGCTTTGTTTAGCAGATGTCTATTAGTGTTTGTGCTGCAAAATGTAAAATAAAACTTTTAAATGATATCCAAATCATTGTAGAAGTAAAGCAGTATGCATATTACAGTGTTTATGGTAAATGGGGTGAAATAGCCAAGTAATGGGACACTGGAATTGCTGCAGGGGAGAGGGATGTATATGGGGAGGACCCATTTGACCATGATTATGTGAGGGTAGAAGAGCGGCAATTGGCAAACTCAAAGACAGCCCCGGATGGCACAAACTGTGGCTACGCCACTGATCAGTATGCCATGAAGAATGACTTTTGGAGGCCCTAGCAAACTATTATATTCTTTTGCTAAGATTAAAATATTGCTTAACATTAAATGCCCTACTTTTACCCTAAAACCCACATACTGCATGTCACTGAAAATAAAATCCTAAGGTTCATTATCTTCTCCCTTCCCAGTGAACATCATTGCTACACATTTAAAAGAAAATGGTTACCATTTACTATAGGGTCTGGGTCTCTGGGGCCAAATTTTGGTTGTCTTTTCTTCAGTTTG